>NW_024057830.1:47500-83568 GCF_016432855.1 Salvelinus namaycush | reverse complement strand
TCTCTAAGGAGCTGTTCTATAAGGAGCTGTTCTATAGCAGGGTCTCTAAGGAGCTGTTCCTATAGCAGGGTCTCTAAGGAGCTGTTCCTATAGCAGGGTCTCTAAGGAGCTGTTCCTATAGCAGGGTCTCTAAGGAGCTGTTCCTATAGCAGGGTCTCTAAGGAGCTGTTCCTATAGCAGGGTCTCTAAGGAGCTGTTCCTATAGCAGGGTCTCTAAGGAGTTGTTCCTATAGCAGGGTCCCTAAGGAGCTGTTCCTTATAGCAGGGTCTCTAAGGAGCTGTTCCTATAGCAGGGTCTCTAAGGAGCTGTTCCTATAGCAGGGTCTCTAAGGAGCTGTTCCTATAGAAGGGTCTCTAAGGAGCTGTTCCTATAGCAGGGTCTCTAAGGAGCTGTTCCTATACCAGGGTCTCTAAGGAGCTGTTCCTATAGCAGGGTCTCTAAGGAGCTGTTCCTATAGCAGGGTCTCTAATGAGCTGTTCCTATAGCAGGGTCTCTAAGGAGCTGTTCCTATAGCAGGGTCTCTAAGGAGCTGTTCCTATAGCAGGGTCTCTAAGGAGCTGTTCCTATAGCAGGGTCTATAAGGAGCTGTTCCTATAGCAGGGTCTCTAAGGAGCTGTTCCTATAGCAGGGTCTCTAAGGAGCTGTTCCTATAAGGAGCTGTTCCTATAGCAGGGTCTCTAAGGAGCTGTTCCTATAAGGAGCTGTTCCTATAGCAGGGTCTCTAAGGAGCTGTTCCTATAGCAGGGTCTCTAAGGAGCTGTTCCTATAGCAGGGTCTCTAAGGGGAAGCTTTCCACATAGCTTTGTCTCTAAGGGGAAGCTGTTCCTATAGCATTGTCTCTAAGGGGAAGCTTTCCACATAGCTTTGTCTCTAAGGGGAAGCTGTTCCTATAGCAGGGTCTCTAAGGAGCTGTTCCTATAGCAGGGTCTCTAAGGAGCTGTTCCTATAGCAGGGTCTCTAAGGGGAAGCTGTTCCTATAGCATTGTCTCTAAGGGGAAGCTGTTCCTATAGCATTGTCTCTAATTCCTTGTGTTCTGTGACTTTTGCTATTTCCTTTCAACAACCAGGTGAAAAGAGTCCCTAACTAATCAATGACCTTAATTGATCAATCAAGTATAAGGGAGGGGCGAAAACCCTCAGAAACTCGGCCCTCCAGCAACTAAGTGTGCCACTCCTACACTAAAGGATTCATCCCACTGTAAAGTGTTCAACTTCTTACTTAGATACCCGAAATCAGAAGTTTTAGCCTGGTCCCAGATCTGTTTTGGGGGGCTAAATACCTTTCAGATGAATATCTTTATAAGTTATTGACAGTATTCTGCTAATAACCTATCAAGGTTGGGAGATTAGTTGTTTACAGGAAGACAGACAACATTTATTTATTGAAACGTGGTGACACAGTGGTCCTATGATAGGTAATCGAGCATCTCTGGGGCCTAGTTTTTCTAAAGTTTCTCTCTGGGATTTCGCCTGTCAAATACATAGAAATGGAATGAATAGAACGGAAGTCCCCATTCAGTTCAATGATTTGTCCATTCTATTTATTTAATCCTATTTGAGAGACGAAATCCAGATACTTTTAGAAAAACTGGGCCTTGGTGAACCTTTGGGCTCACATTGATGATGATGATGATGATGATTTGAAAAATATAAAGAAGAAGAAATGTAGTCTCAGATTATTCAGGAAAAAAAACGTCTCGACGCGATTGCTACAATCCGTGGCACAGATTCCCACTAGATAGCACAGCCACAAAGTCAAAATGTGGCGATAGTAATAATTCTAGAAAACAAAACTTCGTTTTTTAAAATCTTAATTTAAGTTTAGGGTTAGCCATAAGGTTGTCAGTGTAGTTAAGGTTAGGTTTAAAATCCGATTTTAAGAAGATACACTCTAGAAATAGTCGGGTGTTAATGACTTTGTGGCTGTGTTAACTAGTTACGACCTTACACACAGCAAGGTAGAAATACTTCCGGGATTTGAATGTAGTTTTGATATTTTGTTTTAGCTTTCCGGTTTTCAGAAAAGTTCCAATTGTACTTTTGTCCCAAAGTCTCTAATAGTTTCCTGGCGCAGTTTTACATTGATCTAGAGATTAAATCCAAATTAAACGGACGAAGAAATACATCTGAAAGAAATAGAAGGTAAAACTTAGCAAACTTTTCTGGTCGTTTGTTTACGTTTTTTTCGCCAGGAGACATTCATAACTAACAATGGGTAGTCTACAAGTTTTACTTTAAGCAGGCCTAACTTATACTTCTAATCACGGAAACAGAAGATGTTGTATAGAGAAATGGATTACGAATGATTTCGAATTGATATGACTATCTGCCTTCGCAGTCGTGTGACTAGTAGTCAGATGAGAGGAAGACAACGTTACTTCTCACTGCCCTTGCCAACGTGTTGTATAATATGAATGGCCAGTAACTATGTGTGTTGTGACTGTTTTGGGGGGCTATTTGCAATGGGCCAAGCTTATTATACTAGAATTATAGACATTTTATCCGGTTGTTTTACAAATGATTTACGAGACAACTATTCTGTCATTGAATGACAGCAACAGTAATGTTACTAGTTTATGTGTGTGCTTGTAGTATTGGTGAATAACCGCAGGTGGCAGTGTATGCTAACCAAACCAGAACGACCCTGTGGTAGTTGGACAGCTGGAGTGGAGAGTAGGAAGGCTCAGTCAGAGAGGAGGAGGAGGAGAGAGTAGGAAGGCTCAGTCAGAGAGGAGGAGGAGAGGGGTAAAGCTCAGTCAGAGAGGAGGAGGAGGAGGAGAGGAGAGGAGGAAAGCTCAGTCAGAGAGGAGGAGGAGAGGAGAGGAGGAAAGATCAGTCAGAGAGGAGGAGGAGGAGGAGAGGAGGAGGAGGGGCACGGCACTCAAAAGGAAGTGTTCAGCTCGAAATGAAAGGAAGAAGTAGAATCTAATATTTATATTTCCATGTTTCAACTTCTCTGGGCTTGACTGTCTGTAAAATGTGTATTCTGTACAAAGAGAGGAAGGATGATGGTGGAGGGGGAGGACCAGAGAGGGGAGACCTTCATACCCAGTGAGGGAGAGGGGTCTGGTGGACAGGAGGCCATCCACATGGTAAGAACTACCAGGTATCCAGGACACTACTGAGTGTTGATGATAATATGTTTGGGACAAGAAGAGAACATATTAAAAACTGCATTCTGGGGATTTGAAAAACAACAAACCCGGAGTCTCCACCATAGAATTCCATATAGTGAGGGAATATCTCTATGGTCTCCTCTGGATATTCTTCCAGAATCAATTTGGCTAAATATAAATATTTTAAAAGTGACCATTGGAGAGGTTTCCAGATCCCTGAGTCTATTTTAACAATATGAACAATGTGTTATGTTAAATATAGTATGTAATATACAGTAGTATTATTAGATAACACTGTATCATGTCAAGGATATCAGTATTTAGTGCTTATCAGCTTCCTAATATCTAGAACAGATGTGTTATATCACTGGTTCATTCAGCCAGTCTACTGTTCTGATCCGTGTGTTTATGAGATAAGAGGACCATTGTCCAGCTGACTAAGTCATTTGTCCAGTGATGTGGCAGGTAAAGGGCGTGGCACAATGATGTCATCAACAGGTGACTCACCTGTGGCACTGTAGTAGCAAACACACACACACACACACACATTTCCCCGTCTCTCTGTCTACTCTCTCTCTGTTTTGTCTTTCTTCTTTTTGCTTACACACACACACAGCAGTGTTTGTCCAAGGTGACGTTACTGGGTGCAGCAGGTAGAGGTGACTCAGTGTGTCCGGACTGTAAGGTGACTCAGTGTGTCCGGACTGTAAGGTGACTCGGCGTGTCCGGACTGTAAGGTGACTCAGTGTGTCCGGACTGTAAGGTGACTCGGCGTGTCCGGACTGTAAGTTGAATCGGCGTGTCCGGACTGTAAGGTGACTCGGCGTGTCCGGACTGTAAGGTGACTCGGCGTGTCCGGACTGTAAGGTGACTCGGCGTGTCCGGACTGTGAGGTGACTCGGCGTGTCCGGACTGTGAGGTGACTCGGCGTGTCCGGACTGTGAGGTGACTCGGCGTGTCCGGACTGTGAGGTGACTCGGCGTGTCCGGACTGTGAGGTGACTCGGCGTGTCCGGACTGTGAGGTGACTCGGCGTGTCCGGACTGTGAGGTGACTCGGCGTGTCCGGACTGTGAGGTGACTCGGCGTGTCCGGACTGTGAGGTGACTCGGCGTGTCCGGACTGTGAGGTGACTCGGCGTGTCCGGACTGTGAGGTGACTCGGCGTGTCCGGACTGTGAGGTGACTCGGCGTGTCCGGACTGTGAGGTGACTCGGCGTGTCCGGACTGTGAGGTGACTCGGCGTGTCCGGACTGTGAGGTGACTCGGCGTGTCCGGACTGTGAGGTGACTCGGTACAGGTGTTCTATTCTTTCTGTTCTGTTTGTCTGTTTTCACTTCCTACCAGAAGGAGTCCATTGTCGAGGACAACACAGTACCGGATGAGGGTAAGGCAGTAATAAAATCAATGAATCACCCTCTCACCCCTCACCTCTCACCCCAGACCCGATAGCAGTGGCCCCAAACTAGTGGTCCGTGGGCCGAATTTGGCTTTTTTTTTTTTTTTGGACCCCCAATTTTTCTAAGCAAAAATAATAATAATAATAAAACATTTTAGACATAAGACTAAAATCTCATTTTATTTGTCACATGCTTCGTAAACAACAGGTGTGGACTACCAGTGAAATACTTACTTAAGGGTCCTTCACAACAACGCAGAGATAAAGAAAATAGAGAAATAATAGAAAAGTAAAACATGTCATAATAAAAGTGATAATAAATCCACAAAGTGTAACGATAACTTGACTATATACAACAGAAAAATCAACTCCAAGTGATTTTAATTTTGGAAATCTGTTCCAAAATATTCCCACGCATTAGAGAGATATGTGATCGTATATAAATGTAAGCAAGTTTTTAAATTATGTTTTCATCAAATATTAGATCTGTTTGGGCTTCTTGATCTCTACCATCTAGGTTCACGGAAGCCAACCACAGGACCAGTGGTTGTCACGGGAAACTTGAAAATGCCCGCCATCGAGAAACTGGAACAGGTTCGCAAATGGAGCATCACTACTTATAAGGTGAGAGAGGGGGAGGGAGGGGGGGGGGGTCAGGGGGGAGGGGAGAAAGGGAGGGAGAGAGAGGGGGGAGGGAGGGAGGAGAGGGGGAGGAGAGGGGAGGGGGGGAGGAAAGAGAGATGGGGGGGTCAGGGGGGAGGAGAGAAAGGGAGGGAGAGAGGGGGGGAGGAGGGGGAGAGCAAGTTACTCTTTAAGAAACTCCTTTCTCTGCTTGTCCTGCATGTTACATCTCTTTCTCTCTTTCATCTCTCCTCCTCTCCCCTTCCTCTGTCCCTCTCTTCTCCTCTCTCTCTCTCCTCCCCAGTGTACTAAGCAGGTTCTGTCAGAGAAGATGGGTCGTGGATCCCGTACGGTCGACCCAGAACTCGAGGCCCGCATCGACATTCTCCGTGATGACCGCCGCCGTTATGATCATGTGACCTGCTTGGCCCAGACACTCGCCACGCAGCTCGCCCAGGTCACGCAGACGCAAAGGACTCTGGGCGATGCCTTCACCGAGCTCAGCCTCAAAACGCCGCCACTAAACGTGAGAGATTTTAATACATTTTATTTTGAAAGAACATTCCTCTAGTCTGGCTACCAGTCCTCTAGTCTGGCTACCAGTCCTCTAGTCTGGCTACCAGTCCTCTAGTCTGGCTACCAGTCCTCTAGTCTGGCTACCAGTCCTCTAGTCTGGCTACCAGTCCTCTAGTCTGGCTACCAGTCCTCTAGTCTGGGTACCAGTCCTCTAGTCTGGGTACCAGTCATCTAGTCTGGGTACCAGTCATCTAGTCTGGGTACCAGTCCTCTAGTCTGGGTACCAGTCCTCTAGTCTGGGTACCAGTCCTCTAGTCTGGGTACCAGTCCTCTAGTCTGGGTACCAGTCCTCTAGCACCGTCCTCTAGCACCGTCCTCCAGCACCGTCCTCTAGCACCGTCCTCTAGCACCGTCCTCTAGCACCGTCCTCTAGCACCGTCCTCCAGCACCGTCCTCCAGCACTGTCCTCCAGCACCGTCCTCCAGCACCGTCCTCCAGCACCGTCCTCTAGCACTGTCCTCCAGCACCGTCCTCCAGCACCATATACCAGCACTGTCCTCGAGCACTGTCCTCGAGCACTGTCCTCGAGCACTGTCCTCTAGCACCGTCCTCTAGCATCGTCCTCCAGCACCGTCCTCCAGCACCGTCCTCTAGCACTGTCCTCTAGCACTGTCCTCCAGCACCATATACCAGCACTGTCCTCCAGCACTGTCCTCCAGCACTGTCCTCCAGCACTGTCCTCCAGCACTGTCCTCCAGCACTGTCCTCTAGCACTGTCCTCTAGCACTGTCCTCCAGCACCATATACCAGCACTGTCCTCTAGCACCGTCCTCTAGCACCGTCCTCCAGCACCGTCCTCCAGCACTGTCCACCAGCACCATAAACCAGCACCGTCCTCTAGCACCGTCCTCTAGCACCGTCCTCCAGCACCGTCCTCTAGCACCGTCCTCTAGCACCGTCCTCTAGCACTGTCCTCTAGCACCATATACCAGCACCATCCTCTAGCACTGTCCTCCAGCACCATTTACCAGCACCGTCCTCTAGCACTGTCCTCCAGCACCATATACCAGCACCGTCCTCTAGCACCGTCCTCTAGCACCGTCCTCTAGCACCGTCCTCTAGCACCATATACCAGCACCGTCCTCTAGCACCGTCCTCTAGCACCGTCCTCTAGCACCATATACCAGCACCGTCCTCTAGCACCGTCCTCTAGCACCATATACCAGCACCGTCCTCTAGCACTGTCCTCCAGCACCATATACCAGCACCGTCCTCTAGCACTGTCCTCCAGCACCATATACCAGCACCGTCCTCTAGCACTGTCCTCCAGCACCATCCTCAGACAATTGCTTTTATTTTTGGTTTAATTCAAATTTCTGGATAAGGCTTAAAATACAGACTTGAATGTTTTAAACAGTTTTTGTGTGTAAATGTCTTCTCAAAGCCTCTTCTTCTGGTCTGCATTTCTCAGGTAGAGTTTGGTCTGAACGGGGACACCCAGCGGTTCCTGTCTAAGAGCGGAGAGGTCCTGGTCTCGGCTATGAACTCTTTCACCTCCGATATGAACACGCTGGTTAACAAAACTATAGAGGACACCATGGTTAACGTCAAACACTACGAGACAGCCAGGTAACACACACACTAACAGACAGACAGACAGACAGACACAACACAACACAACACAACACAACAGCCTTTGTGTCATCTCACTAGGCCAGGGACCATGTTGGCTCGAGGACCACATCGGGATGTAAAAATTCAACACAATGAAATGTCTTACAGGATAGAGTACGATGCGTACCGTTGTGACCTGGAGGACTTGAACCTGGGACCTCGAGACACCGCCACCCTCCCCAAACTAGAGCAGGCCCAGAGAACCTTCCAGAACCAGAGGGAGAAGTACGAGAAGAGCCGAAACGACCTGTCAGTCAAACTCAGACTACTGGAGGAGAATAAGGTAAGGAGATGAGGTAAGGAGATGAGGTAAGGAGATGAGGTAAGGAGATGAGGTAAGGAGATGAGGTAAGGAGACGAGGTCAAATAGGGGGTGCATTTATTTGTCCTTTTTCACTGCATGAGGCGCTGGGTGTCCCGGACCGCTGGGTAGCACCGGACCGCTGGGTAGCACCGGACCGCTGGGTATCACCGGACCGCTGGGTAGCACCGGACCGCTGGGTGTCCCGGACCGCTGGGTAGCACCGGACCGCTGGGTAGCACCGGACCGCTGGGTGTCACCGGACCGCTGGGTGTCACCGGACCGCTGGGTGACCCGGACCGCTGGGTATCCCGGACCGCTGGGTGTCACCGGACCGCTGGGTAGCACCGGACCGCTGGGTAGCACCGGACCGCTGGGTATCCCGGACCGCTGGGTATCCCGGACCGCTGGGTGTCACCGGACCGCTGGGTAGCACCGGACCGCTGGGTAGCACCGGACCGCTGGGTAGCACCGGACCGCTGGGTATCCCGGACCGCTGGGTATCCCGGACCGCTGGGTGTCACCGGACCGCTGGGTGTCACCGGACCGCTGGGTGTCACCGGACCGCTGGGTATCCCGGACCGCTGGGTATCCCGGACCGCTGGGTGTCACCGGACCGCTGGGTGTCACCGGACCGCTGGGTGTCACCGGACCGCTGGGTAGCACCGGACCGCTGGGTATCCCGGACCGCTGGGTGTCACCGGACCGCTGGGTGTCACCGGACCGCTGGGTAGCACCGGACCGCTGGGTAGCACCGGACCGCTGGGTAGCACCGGACCGCTGGGTAGCACCGGACCGCCACCCTGGAGGGAGAGTGGGAAATGAGTGGGAAACGAGGGAGGGAGAGTGGGAGGGGTGGATTTGGATGGAACACACTCATTCACCCTCTCCCTCCCTCTCTTCCCCCCTCCTCTCCCATCTCCCTCCCTCCCTCCCCTCTCTTCCCCCCTCCTCTCCCATCTCCCTCCCTCCCCTCTCTTCCCCCCTCCTCTCCCCTCTCTCTCTCTCTCCCTCCTCTCTCTCTCCCCCCCAGGTAAAGGTTCTCCAACATCAGTTGGTATTGTTCCATGGTGCTGTAGCCTCCTGCAGCACCTCCAACCACCAGCACCTGGAGCTCAGCCTGCAGCAGGCAAGCACCAAGCTACCCATGCCCGGCACGGAGCCTCCTTCCTGGCTAGAGGAGAGCTTATCACCCCAATAACCATCCACCATGTCTGGGGGTCCATGAAACCTTCCAGTATCTGAATGCAAGTTGGGGCCTCTCAACTGCCACCTCTGTGGGCCAAAACAGAGTGTATTGCCGACACTCCTGTAGGAGCTATAGGTTCTCCTCTTACCCTATAGGTCCTCCTCTTACCCTATAAGTTCTCCTCTTACCCTATAGGTCCTCCTCTTACCCTATAGGTTCTCCTCTTACCCTATAGGTTCTCCTCTTACCCTATAGGTTCTCCTCTTACCCTATAGGTCCTCCTCTTACCCTATAAGTTCTCCTCTTACCCTATAGGTCCTCCTCTTACCCTATAGGTTCTCCTCTTACCCTATAGGTTCTCCTCTTACCCTATAAGTTCTCCTCTTACCCTATAGGTTCTCCTCTTACCCTATAGGTTCTCCTCTTACCCTATAGGTTCTCCTCTTACCCTATAGGTTCTCCTCTTACCCTATAGGTTCTCCTCTTACCCTATAGGTCCTCCTCTTACCCTATAGGTTCTCCTCTTACCCTATAGGTTCTCCTCTTAACCTATAGGTCCTCCTCTTACCCTATAGGTTCTCCTCTTACCCTATAGGTTCTCCTCTTACCCTATAGGTCCTCCTCTTACCCTATAAGTTCTCCTCTTACCCTATAGGTCCTCCTCTTACCCTATAGGTTCTCCTCTTACCCTATAGGTTCTCCTCTTACCCTATAAGTTCTCCTCTTACCCTATAGGTTCTCCTCTTACCCTATAGGTTCTCCTCTTACCCTATAGGTTCTCCTCTTACCCTATAGGTTCTCCTCTTACCCTATAGGTTCTCCTCTTACCCTATAGGTCCTCCTCTTACCCTATAGGTTCTCCTCTTACCCTATAGGTTCTCCTCTTAACCTATAGGTCCTCCTCTTACCCTATAGGTCCTCCTCTTACCCTATAAGTTCTCCTCTTACCCTATAGGTCCTCCTCTTACCCTATAGGTTCTCCTCTTACCCTATAGGTTCTCCTCTTACCCTATAGGTTCTCCTCTTACCCTATAGGTCCTCCTCTTACCCTATAGGTTCTCCTCTTACCCTATAGGTTCTCCTCTTACCCTATAGGTTCTCCTCTTACCCTATAGGTTCTCCTCTTACCCTATAGGTTCTCCTCTTACCCTATAGGTTCTCCTCTTAACCTATAGGTTCTCCTCTTACCCTATAGGTTCTCCTCTTACCCTATAGGTCCTCCTCTTACCCTATAGGTTCTCCTCTTACCCTATATGTTCTATAGGTTCTCCTCTTACCCAATAGGTTCTCCTCTTACCCTATAGGTTCTATAGGTTCTCCTCTTAACCTATAGGTTCTCCTCTTACCCTATAGGTTCTATAGGTTCTCCTCTTAACCTATAGGTTCTCCTCTTACCCTATATGTTCTATAGGTTCTCCTCTTAACCTATAGGTTCTCCTCTTACCCTATAGGTTCTCCTCTTACCCTATAGGTTCTCCTCTTACCCTATAGGTTCTCCTCTTACCCTATAGGTCCTCCTCTTACCCTATATGTTCTATAGGTTCTCCTCTTACCCAATAGGTTCTCCTCTTACCCAATAGGTTCTCCTCTTACCCTATAGGTTCTCCTCTTACCCTATAGGTTCTCCTCTTACCCTATAGGTCCTCCTCTTACCCTATAGGACCTATAGGTTCTCCTCTTACCCTATAGGTTCTCCTCTTAACCTATAGGTTCTCCTCTTACCCTATAGGTTCTCCTCTTAACCTATAGGTTCTCCTCTTACCCTATAGGTCCTCCTCTTACCCTATAGGTTCTCCTCTTACCCTATAGGTTCTCCTCTTACCCTATAGGTTCTCCTCTTACCCTATAGGTTCTATAGGTTCTCCTCTTACCCTATAGGTTCTCCTCTTACCCTATATGTTCTATAGGTTCTCCTCTTACCCTATAGGTTCTCCTCTTACCCTATAGGTCCTCCTCTTACCCTATAGGTTCTCCTCTTACCCTATAGGTCCTCCTCTTACCCTATAGGTTCTCCTCTTACCCTATAGGTCCTCCTCTTACCCTATAGGTCCTCCTCTTACCCTATAGGTTCTATAGGTTCTCCTCTTACCCTATAGGTTCTCCTCTTACCCTATAGGTTCTCCTCTTACCCTATAGGTTCTATAGGTTCTCCTCTTACCCTATAGGTTCTCCTCTTACCCTATAGGTTCTATAGGTTCTCCTCTTACCCTATAGGTTCTCCTCTTACGCTATAGGTTCTCTAAAGGACCAAACTAACATGTGATGCTGAGATATGGAACCAAAGCCAGAGACTGTAGAATGTTCTAGACTGTTAGAACCTTTTACACTCTAGAACCTTCTGGACTTTAAGGACCTTTAGATCCTACCAGAATCAACTACACTGAACAAAAATATAAAAACGCACAAACAATTTCTACGATTTTTCTGAGTTACAGTTCATATAAGGAAATCAGTCGATGTAAATAAATTAATTAGGTCCTAATCTATGGATTTCACATGACTGTGCAGGGGTGCAGCCTTGGAGGGCATAGCCCCCCCCCCCCGGTCCTGCAGGTGATGAAGCCAGATGTGGAGGTCCTGTGTGCTGACGTGGTTACATGTGGTCTGCAGTTGTGATGCCAGTTGGACGTACTGCCAATTTCTCTAAAACAACATTGGAGGTGGCTTGTAGTAGAGAAATGAACATGCAATTATCTGGCAACAGCTCTGGTGGACATTCCTGTTGTCAGCATGCCAATTACACTCTCCCTCAACTTGAGACATCTGTGGCATTTTAGAGTGGCCTTTTATTGTCCCCAGCACAAGGTGCACCTATGTAATGATCATGCCGTTTTAATCAGCTTCTTGATATGCCACACCTGTCAGGTGGATGGATTATCTTGGCAAAGGAGAAATGCTCACTAACAGGAATGTAAACACATTTGTGCACAACATTTGAGAGAAATAAGCTTTTTGTGTGTATGGAACATTTCGGGTATCTTTTATTTCAGCTCATGAAACATGGGACCAACACTTTTTACATGTTGCGTTTTATATTTTTGTTCAGTGTAATTCCAAATGCATCTTTTGCACTTGTCTATCTACCAAAAATAACAATTGTATAATTGTGTGTTTTTGAATATAAACACAATTTAATGCCAAATATTGTAATCGAGATCAACATTATTCTTCGTGTACGGTATACGTGTTTTGTGTTTTGCATCTTTCAAATAGGAAATTGAAAAAGCACTCGTGCATCTGAGTTTATCTTTTGTTGCAGGTGCTTGGTAACAGTTGAATAACATGAGACAAAAAGAATAAACCCACACACACTGCTCCTTTAAGCTTTACGTATCGACCTCCCGTCCAATCAGAGGCTGATACATAAAGCTTATTACAGAGCAGTGAGCTTTCTTTTTTTTCTTCTCAAATCTTAAAATAGGGAAAGCACTTGCGCATCTGAGTGGGCTTTTGTTGCAGGTGCATGGGAATCATTTGTGGCGATCTTAAAGAAAATGACTTGCACACTGCTCTTGCCAGTGTTACTTAGATTTGTTAAGCTTTTATGTATTGGACCTGTTGTCCTTCCTCAGAGCTTTTTTGGTGTGTTTTTGAATCTTGCCCATTAAAATGTTGTGAACAATTTGTTTTCTCATGTCTTTGTCATGTCAGAAAATGTGTATGTTGAATGTTAATGTTTATTTACTTATTCACTTTTTATAGTCCCAGTCAGTGTTTTTTCCAGTCATGTGATCAGCTCATTAACATAACGTAATAGATATATATTTTTTTTTAGGACAGCATTTATGACATCACTCACTATGACATAATTTTTCCTTCTCAGGGTTCCATAAGCAGTGTTCTAGAATGTCTCATTGTACTGTGTGTTTACTTGGCAACCGTCAGATGCCTAAACAAAGAGACTAGGGGCTATTCTCTCTCCACAGAGCTAATGCTCTGGTTTCAGCCTTGCTAGTTCCCAACGCTAAGGCTTCAATCCCGTTTCTCCCACCCTTCTCCCAAAGTGTACACTTGCGGACTTCCCGTCATGGTTTTAACAATGGTGGAAACTCCGTCCAGCCAATGCTTACACCAATCCAATGCTTTTAAATTACATTATTGGGATTGTGCAAGTGCACACTTTGGGTGAAAGGTGGAGAATGTTGTTTTTACGTCATTTCAACGAAACGTGGAATAGACGTTGAATTGATGTCTGTGCCCAGTGGGTAAGGTCTGGTTTCAGGCACAGTCTCGGACTGTCCAGCTATTTCCCATGGAATAAAAAACTGCCATTTAGAAACATTCAAATGACCAATGGTATTAGGAGAGCGCTATAGTAATTGGAGAATTGATTGGCCAATTGAGAACATGCCTTCACTGCTAAACCTGTTTTGACGATCTGCTGTGTGGCCGTGTCGGTGTATGTCCGTATCTAGGGTCATTTTGCTCTGTCCACTGGGCAGCGATGACCGACTCACTGTCAGACTAATCTAGGATACGGAAAACTCTATTCTCTACACTGACTTTACCCAGCTAAGTGTTTACTTAAAGGGAAGATCTGTGGTGCAGCAGTTGAACTAAGTTCATGAGGCATTCATAAGTTACTATTTAACAATCAATGGCTATTTGATTAAAATGCTTGTACCAATTGCAGATTGCCCTTTTAATTGTGACTGATACAGTGGCACACACTGCAGCTAATTACTGGGAGGGAAACCACTTTAATTCAAAGACAAGTACTATGGTGCCAAGGGAGGGACAGGCTGAGCTGTTATCTACCCTTAACACACTCCCTTCACACACAGCCTGCCCACAAGCATGACATCATGGCACACAGAGGCTGCATCATATAGTAGGCAACCCTTTTCATTCGTTTGATATTGCTTTTCCTCTGTACTGTATTCTACAGTCAATATAGGGCTATCAACAATAATCTATTCCACTCTCTCTCTCGTCACACCTGAGCGAGCCGCGCTGGGGGTGTCCACGCATGCGCACCACTCTCCCTACGCACTCCCGCTCAACCGGTGTCGGGAGAAGCTCGTGCCAGTTCTACGGGTAGGTCCGTAGGAGAGGTCTGCGCTTTGTGCGCTGGCAAATGATCCGTTTCTTCTCCTGCTATACCGAACTCCATTCTCCTCGGTTTGACTAGGAATATATCTGCGCGTGCATGCCCCGATTTAACGGTAAGTTTTTGTGACAATAAACGGTATTTGCACATTTTTTTGGTCGCCAACGGTTTGGCATTGGAACTACTCATCTCACACTCGGTCATGTGGTTAGCTGTGCCTACCATGTCATAAAACGATGACACTTCAGGGGATTGTAGTGTATACCTAGTGTTAGTAATCACACTGTCATCCTCAGCTGTCCTTTTTGGCGTTAGTTTGGTTCAATAATAGTGACCATGTGCAGCCGGATTTCCATCCACCAGCTCTAGTTGCGGTCATCTGCGTTTGTTTGATTAGCTTCATTTTTAAATGTATTTTTCTTGTAAAATAATTGCCACCGCAGGTCTCTATATGGTGTAATTGCAGACCGCAATTCGGGGCGTTTCTTGATGTGGGCGTTTTAGTGATATCAGGGAACAACCATTGGTGCCTGCCATCGGTCAGTTCCGGTGTTATGAGACTGATTGGTTTTCGACACAGATTATTTGTTTACATAGCAGGTTAGGGGATTTAGCATGGCAGGTTGGGAGATTTAGCATGGCAAGTTAGGGGATTTAGCATGGCAGGTTAGGGGATTTAGCATGGCAGGTTAGGGGATTTAGCATGGCAGGTTAGGGGATTTAGCATGGCAGGTTAGGGGATTTAGCA
The DNA here is from genome assembly GCF_016432855.1 of Salvelinus namaycush. Classification (NCBI taxonomy): domain Eukaryota; kingdom Metazoa; phylum Chordata; class Actinopteri; order Salmoniformes; family Salmonidae; genus Salvelinus; species Salvelinus namaycush. Next base: position 68,956 of record NW_024057830.1, on the reverse strand, counting down.
TGGCAGGTTAGGGGATTTAGCATAGCAGGTTAGGGGATTTAGCATGGCAGGTTAAGGGATTTAGCATGGCAGGTTAGGCGATTTAGCATGGCAGGTTAGAGGATTTAGCATGGCAGTTTAGGGAATTTAGCATGGCAGGTTAGGGGATTTAGCATGGCAGGTTAGGAGATTTAGCATGGCAGGTTAGGGGATTTAGCATGGCAGGTTAGGGGATTTAGCATGGCAGGTTAGGCGATTTAGCATGGCAGGTTAGGAGATTTAGCATGGCAGGTTAGGGGATTTAGCATGGCAGGTTAGGGGATTTAGCATAGCAGGTTAGGGGATTTAGCATGGCAGGTTAGGGGATTTAGCATGGCAGGTTAGGGGATTTAGCATGGCAGGTTAGGGGATTTAGCATGGCAGGTTAGGAGATTTAGCATGGCAGGTTAGGGGATTTAGCATGGCAGGTTAGGGGATTTTGCATGGCAGGTTAGGGGAATGAGGTTAAGGTTAGGAGAATGGTTAGGCTTAGCTACAATCATACACGAAAGAAACGCCCATAGACCAATGGCGAGCGTCAATGGGCGTAACTTCCCATCAATAAACACCGATATCAGAAAACATCCCTAATTACTGTCTGTTTACACCCTTCTCGCGATCTGACCAATGACGTGTATAAACCCCGTATTGCCCATGCTACGTTTTAGCCAATGAGAGGCTTTGAAGCCAGCACTCGGCCATCCAGTAGGAGAAGTCCTCCATACGAATGAATGGGATTCTACGGTATTTAATTTAAATGTTTCAAGGACAAAATTAAATGTATTTAAGTATTTTTTGTTGTTGTTGTTGTGGGGACAGTAACATTAGAACTTTCAAACAAATTATACTTTAATAAGGACATTTATTTTTTAATTTACTCACCTTATAATATACTTTTTTTTTTTTTTAAGTACGCATGAAGGTGTCTATAATAGAATAAACAAATGTAGACATTAATAACTGTATTTCTATAACTTGCTAAATATGTTTACATTGAAGGAGGAGAACCAAGATGGCGGAGCGGTGGCTTCAAAACAGCACTCCCTGTTAGTCATCTAGTGTGTATAAATCATTGAATCTGACTGTAATATTGTTGTCAATGACCAGCCTCTGTATGGAGTTAAACAGGGGCCAACATTAGGCGCCTTAGGCGGCCTGGAGCACCCGTCCAAATAAAATATTGTTCATTTATTTGACTGAGACGCGCCTCGACAGAAAACACATCAATCTCTGATAAGAGTGAAACAGCACCTCTCTGTCTCATTATGTGTAGACCATGTATCTGATGCTGTCTGGACAGTGAAACAGCACCTCTCTGTCTCAGTATGTGTAGTCCATGTATCTGATGCTGTCTGGACAGTGAAACAGCACCTCTCTATCTCAGTATGTGTAGACCATGTATCTGATGCTGTCTGGACAGTGAAACAGCACCTCTCTGTCTCATTGTGTGTAGACCATGTATCTGATGCTGTCCAGACAGTGAAACAGCACCTCTCTGTCTCAGTATGTGTAGACCATGTATCTGATGCTGTCTGGACAGTGAAACAGCACCTCTCTGTCTCAGTATGTGTAGACCATGTATCTGATGCTGTCTGGACAGTGAAACAGCACCTCTCATTCTCAGTATGTGTAGACCATGTATCTGATGCTGTCTGGACAGTGAAACAGCACCTCTCTGTCTCAGTATGTGTAGACCATGTATCTGATGCTGTCTGGACAGTGAAACAGCACCTCTCTGTCTCAGTATGTGTAGACCATGTATCTGATGCTGTCTGGACAGTGAAACAGCACCTCTCTGTCTCAGTATGTGTAGACCATGTATCTGATGCTGTCTGGACAGTGAAACAGCACCTCTCTGTCTCAGTATGTGTAGACCATGTATCTGATGCTGTCTGGACCAAAAAGAGTATGGCATGTCATACTAGAGGTGAAGGGAGAGGGCTCAATCCGATTTAAATGGGTCCAGATTAAGCCCAATGCGTTTCTATGGGTATGCTATGCAGACCTAAGTTTGTCGCCTGCCTGTTGCACTTCATTAGCGATAGCTCAAGACCGATGGAACGGTGGAAGGAATAAAAAGAGAACGAACCCATATTTTTATCAGGATATTTTCTGTTTTTATTTGCCAGATTTAGGCCTATGTATTTTACTTAGTTGACGATGGAAGTTATAGACCTACTGCTGCACTGGCCTATAGGCTATCTCTGAGTTATAGACCTACTGCTGGCCTATAGGCTATCTCTGAGTTATAGACCTACTGCTGGCCTATAGGCTATCTCTGAGTTATAGACCTACTGCTGCACTGGCCTATAGGCTATCTCTGAGTTATAGACCTACTGCTGCACTGGCCTATAGGCTATCTCTGAGTTATAGACCTACTGCTGGCCTATAGGCTATCTCTGAGTTATAGACCTACTGCTGCACTGGCCTATAGGCTATCTCTGAGTTATAGACCTACTGCTGCACTGGCCTATAGGCTATCTCTGAGTTATAGACCTACTGCTGGCCTATAGGCTATCTCTGAGTTATAGACCTACTGCTGGCCTATAGGCTATCTCTGAGTTATAGACCTACTGCTGGCCTATAGGCTATCTCTGAGTTATAGACCTACTGCTGGCCTATAGGCTATCTCTGAGTTATAGACCTACTGCTGCACTGGCCTATAGGCTATCTCTCTGAGTTATAGACCTACTGCTGCACTGGCCGATAGGCTATCTCTGAGTTATAGACCTACTGCTGCACTGGCCGATAGGCTATCTCTCTGAGTTATAGACCTACTGCTGCACTGGCCGATAGGCTATCTCTGAGTTATAGACCTACTGCTGGCCTATAGGCTATCTCTGAGTTATAGACCTACTGCTGCACTGGCCTATAGGCTATCTCTCTGAGTTATAGACCTACTGCTGCACTGGCCGATAGGCTATCTCTGAGTTATAGACCTACTGCTACACTGGCCTATAGGCTATCTCTGAGTTATAGACCTACTGCTGGCCTATAGGCTATCTCTGAGTTATAGACCTACTGCTGCACTGGCCGATAGGCTATCTCTGAGTTATAGACCTACTGCTGCACTGGCCGATAGGCTATCTCTCTGAGTTATAGACCTACTGCTGCACTGGCCTATAGGCTATCTCTGAGTTATAGACCTACTGCTGCACTGGCCGATAGGCTATCTCTGAGTTATAGACCTACTGCTACACTGGCCTATAGGCTATCTCTGAGTTATAGACCTACTGCTGGCCTATAGGCTATCTCTGAGTTATAGACCTACTGCTGCACTGGCCGATAGGCTATCTCTCTGAGTTATAGACCTACTGCTGCACTGGCCGATAGGCTATCTCTCTGAGTTATAGACCTACTGCTGCACTGGCCTATAGGCTATCTCTGAGTTATAGACCTACTGCTGCACTGGCCGATAGGCTATCTCTCTGAGTTATAGACCTACTGCTGCACTGGCCGATAGGCTATCTCTCTGAGTTCTATGGAAGTTATAACCTATAGGCCTATGCAGTAGTAGGTCTATCTCTGAGTGCTATGCTCTAATGTCTTTAGCCGCCAATGGATCATGGTGTCAATGTGTCCATACGGCAGAGGTTGGTGATCTCACAAAATAGTTTAATTTAAACTTTTAGATTTTGATCATTTTAATTCAGATTTTTATGATTAATCAATGATTTTAAGAAACTGAAACAAAACTGTTCCAATAAAATGTGCGTAAGAAAATCATAACTGGTTCGCAGATCAGTAGAAATGATCAAATAAAACTTCCCAAAACTTGAAACTCGTCGCTTGTGGTCTTTACCATAACACACATAGGTCTCCCCTTATCATAACACACATAGGTCTCCCCTTATCATATCACACATAGGTCTCCCCTTATCATAACACACATAGGTCTCCCCTTATCATATCACACATAGGTCTCCCCTTATCATAACACACATAGGTCTCCCCTTATCATAACACACATAGGTCTCCCCTTATCATATCACGCATAGGTCTCCCCTTATCATATCACACATAGGTCTCCCCTTATCATAACACACATAGGTCTCCCCTTATCATATCACACATAGGTCTCCCCTTATCATATCACACATAGGTCTCCCCTTATCATATCACACATAGGTCTCCCCTTATCATATCACACATAGGTCTCCCCTTATGGAAATCTGTCCGTGACCCAACTCTCCCAGGGTGTCTCGGGGAGTTGCAAAAAACACAATTCACACCTCACACTGGTCCAGGTTACCCACTGGTCCAGGTTACCCACTGGTCCAGGTTACCCGCTGGTCCTGGTTACCCGCTGGTCCAGGTTACCCGCTGGTCCAGGTTACCCGCTGGTCCAGGTTACCCGCTGGTCCAGGTTACCCGCTGGTCCAGGTTACCCGCTGGTCCAGGTTACCCGCTGGTCCAGGTTACCCGCTGGTCCATGTTACCCGCTGGTCCAGGTTACCCACTGGTCCTGGTTACCCACTGGTCCAGGTTACCCGCTGGTCCAGGTTACCCGCTGGTCCAGGTTACACGCTGGTCCAGGTTACCCGCTGGTCCAGGTTACCCGCTGGTCCAGGTTACACGCTGGTCCAGGTTACCCGCTGGTCCAGGTTACCCGCTGGTCCAGGTTACACGCTGGTCCAGGTTACCCGCTGGTCCAGGTTACCCGCTGGTCCAGGTTACACGCTGGTCCAGGTTACACACTCGTACATGCAGTGAAACAACAAATATATGCACCCCCTATTTGACCGTTGACCTTTTTTAATTCAAATGCCGGTCCAACTGATTCATTCTGGCGCCGGCCCTATAAGTTAAGGCTCTAAAACCTGCCGTGAGATCACCACTACAGGCTTTATGATGGAGATGATCACCACTACGGGGTCTATGATGGAGATGATCACCACTACGGGCTCTACGATGGAGATGATCACCACTACGGGCTCTACGATGGAGATGATCACCACTACGGGCTCTACGATGGAGATGATCACCACTACGGGTTCTACGATGGAGATGATCACCACTACGGGCTCTAGGATGGAGATGATCACCACTACGGGCTCTACGATGGAGATGATCACCACTACGGGCTCTACGATGGAGATGATCACCACTACGGGCTCTACGATGGAGATGATCACCACTACGGGCTCTAGGATGGAGATGATCACCACTACGGGCTCTAGGATGGAGATGATCACCACTACGGGCTCTACGATGGAGATGATCACCACTACGGGCTCTAGGATGGAGATGATCACCACTACGGGGTCTAGGATGGAGATGATCACCACTACGGGCTCTACGATGGAGATGATCACCACTACGGGCTCTACGATGGAGATGATCACCACTACGGGCTCTAGGATGGAGATGATCACCACTACGGGCTCTAGGATGGAGATGATCACCACTACGGGCTCTAGGATGGAGATGATCACCACTACGGGCTCTACGATGGAGATGATCACCACTACGGGCTCTACGATGGAGATGATCACCACTACGGGCTCTACGATGGAGATGATCACCACTACGGGCTCTAGGATGGAGATGATCACCACTACGGGCTCTAGGATGGAGATGATCACCACTACGGGCTCTAGGATGGAGATGATCACCACTACGGGCTCTAGGATGGAGATGATCACCACTACGGGCTCTACGATGGAGATGATCACCACTACGGGCTCTACGATGGAGATGATCACCACTACGGGCTTTACGATGGAGATGATCACCACTACGGGCTCTACGATGGAGATGATCACCACTACGGGCTCTACGATGGAGATGATCACCACTACGGGCTCTAGGATGGAGATGATCACCACTACGGGCTCTAGGATGGAGATGATCACCACTACGGGCTCTAGGATGGAGATGATCACCACTACGGGCTCTAGGATGGAGATGATCACCACTACGGGCTCTACGATGGAGATGATCACCACTATGGGCTCTACGATGGAGATGGGGGGGAAAGAGAAAAGTAGCTGTCATCCGCATAGCAATGACAGGAGAGACCATGTGAGGATATGACGGAGCCAAGTGACTTGGTGTATAGAGAGAAAAGGAGAGGTCCTAGAACTGAGCCCTGGGGGACACCAGTAGTGAGAGTACGTGGTACAGACACAGATCCTCTCCACGTCACCTGGTAGGAGCGGACTGCCAGGTAGGATGCAATCCAAGAGTGTGCAGAGCCTGAGACACCCAGCCCTGAGAGGGGAGAAAGGAGGATCTGATGTTTCACGGTGTCGAAGGCAGCAGAGAGATCTATGAGGATGAGAACAGAGGAGAGAGAGTCAGCTTTGGCAGTGTGGAGAGCCTCCGTGACACAGAGAAGAGCAGTCTCGGTTGAGTGACCCGTCTTGAAGCCTGTACTGGTTAGAGTCAAGAAGATCATTCTGAGAGAGATAACGAGAGAGTGTACTGTCTCTGACCAAATCAAGTGGGGGTGGAAGGGGATACTGGTCTGTGGTTTCCTGAGGAGAGGAGCGACTTGGCCATTTTGAAGTCAGAGGGGATGCAGCCAGTGGTCAGGGATGAGTTGATGAGGGACATGAGGAATGGGAGAAGGTCTCCAGAGATGGTCTGGAGGAGGGGATGAGGGTCGAGTGGGCAGGTTGTCGGGCAGCCAGACCTCACTAGTCACAGGATTTCATCTGGAGAGAGAGGTCAGGGCGTAGGGTAGTTCTGTGTGAGTGCAGAGAGATGGGGAGGGAGGAGGGTGGAAAGAGTTTGAGTGGACAAGTGACAGTGACAACATGGAATTCAAATTGGCAGACAGGTGGGAGGGGGAGTTGGACAGGTGAGAGGGGGAGATGGACAGGTGAGAGGGGGAGATGGACAGGTGAGAGGGGGAGATGGACAGGTGAGAGGGGGAGATGGACAGGTGAGAGGGGGAGAAAAGAGAGATAAATGAGTAGCCCTGTTCCACCATCACCGTGACGACCAGTTGCTCTCGGACTATGAGAGAAAACGTAGTCCGATGAGGAGCGAGCAGCTGGAGTAACAGTGTTCTCTGGGGTGATCCATGTCTCCTTCAGGGACAACAGGTATAGGGACTGAAGGGCAGCATAGGCTGAGAGGAACTCAGTGTTCTGGGGTGATCCATGTCTCCATCAGGGCCAAAAAGTCAAGAGACTGAAGGGCAGCACAGGCAGGAGATGAACTTGGCGTTCTCTGGGATGATCCATGTCTCCTTCAGGGCCAAAAAGTCAAGAGACTGAAGGGCAGCACAGGCAGGAGATGAACTTGGCGTTCTCTGGGATGATCCATGTCTCCTTCAGGGACACAAAGTCAAGAGACTGAAGGGCAGCACAGGCAGGAGATGAACTTGGCGTTCTCTGGGATGATCCATGTCTCCTTCAGGGCCAAAAAGTCAAGAGACTGAAGGGCAGCACAGGCAGGAGATGAACTTGGCGTTCTCTGGGATGATCCATGTCTCCGTCAGGGACACAAAGTCAAGAGACTGAAGGGCAGCACAGGCAGGAGATGAACTTGGCGTTCTCTGGGATGATCCATGTCTCCTTCAGGGACACAAAGTCAAGAGACTGAAGGGCAGCACAGGCAGGAGATGAACTTGGCGTTCTTGACCGCATATCTTTCTAAACGCTGTCGGAGACCAGGAATTCCACATGGGTTGAGCGCTATACTAGAAGGGTTGCAGTCAAGGGGTGGGGAGCGTCTGTACAGCCTGCAGGGGAGGTAGAGAGAACTGGGATAGAAAACACACACAGTTGCCAAAAGCTACAAAAAGAGCAAATTGAGAACCTCTGAATAACTAGGTAAGATACTCAAATGAGAGAGTGGTGCCTTCCTCTCCTTCCTTCCTCTCCTTCCTTCCTCTCCTTCCTTCCTCGACTGAACCGTCTTAGTTTTGAGACTGCCCAGACTGCCGCTGACATTGATTACCAAAACCACAACAGTCACAATTTGCCACGCCCCTTAATCCTGGTTGATGTCAACAATCTGCAAGTTATAAGCAGGCAGCAGTTTAATTCACACGCCAAGTAGGCTACTCTACTGAGCTCTACTGTGCTGAGCTCTACTGTGCTGAGCTCTACTGTACTGAGCTCTACTGTACTGCGCTCTACTCTACTGAGCTCTACTGTGCTGAGCTCTACTGTACTGAGCTCTACTGTACTGAGCTCTACTGTACTGAGCTCTATTGTACTGAGCTCTACTGTGCTGAGCTCTATTGTACTGAGCTCTACTGTACTGAGCTCTACTCTACTGAGCTCTACTCTACTGAGCTCTACTGTACTGGGCTCTACTGTACTGAGCTCTACTGTACTGGGCTCTACTGGACTCTACTGTACTGGGCTCTACTGTACTGAGCTCTACTGTACTGAGCTCTACTGTACTGAGCTCTATTGTACTGAGCTCTACTGTGCTGAGCTCTATTGTACTGAGCTCTACTGTACTGAGCTCTACTCTACTGAGCTCTACTGTACTGGGCTCTACTGTACTGAACTCTACTGTACTGAGCTCTACTGTACTGAGCTCTACTGTACTGAGCTCTACTGAGCTCTACTGTACTGTGCTCTACTGTACTGTGCTCTACTGTACTGAGCTCTACTGTACTGAGCTCTACTGTACTGAGCTCTACTGAGCTCTACTGTACTGAGCTCTACTGTACTGAGCTCTACTGTACTGAGCTCTACTGTACTGAGCTCTACTGTACTGGGCTCTAATTTACTGGGCTCTACTGTACTGAGCTCTACTGTACTGAGCTCTACTGTACTGAGCTCTACTGGGCTCTACTGTACTGGGCTCTACTGTACTGAGCTCTACTGGACTCTACTGTACTGGGCTCTACTGTGCTGAGCTCTACTGTGCTGAGCTCTACTGTGCTGAGCTCTACTGTACTGAGCTCTACTGTACTGAGCTCTAATGTACTGGGCTCTACTGTACTGAGCTCTACTGTACTGAGCTCTACTGTGCTGCGCTCTACTGGACTCTACTGTACTGAGCTCTCCTGTACTGAGCTCTACTGTACTGAGCTCTACTGTACTGGGCTCTACTGTACTGGGCTCTACTGTACTGGGCTCTACTGTGCTGAGCTCTACTGTACTGAGCTCTACTGTACTGAGCTCTACTGTGCTGAGCTCTACTGTACTGGGCTCTACTGTACTGAGCTCTACTGTACTGAGCTCTACTGTGCTGAGCTCTACTGTGCTGAGCTCTACTGTGCTGAGCTCTACTGTACTGAGCTCTACTGTGCTGAGCTCTACTGTACTGGGCTCTACTGTGCTGAGCTCTACTGTGCTGAGCTCTACTGTACTGAGCTCTACTGTGATGAGCTCTACTGTGATGAGCTCTACTGTACTGAGCTCTACTGTACTGAGCTCTACTGTACTGAGCTCTACTGTGCTGAGCTCTACTGTACTGAGCTCTACTGTACTGAGCTCTACTGGACTCTACTGTACTGAGCTCTACTGTGATGAGCTCTACTGTACTGAGCTCTACTGTACTGAGCTCTACTGTACTGAGCTCTACTGTACTGAGCTCTACTGTGCTGAGCTCTACTGTACTGAGCTCTACTGTACTGAGCTCTACTGGACTCTACTGTACTGGGCTCTACTGTACTGAGCTCTACTGTACTGAGCCCTACTGTACTGAGCTCTACTGTACTGAGCCCTACTGTACTGGGCTCTACTGTACTGAGCCCTACTGTACTGGGCTCTACTCTACTGAGCTCTACTGTAATGGGCTCTACTGTACTGAGCTGTACTGTATTTTGATGTCTAAACTTATGAAACATAAACGTCTATGATTGGTTAAGATTTGGTCCGGACCAATCAAATTTGGTCTTGTTAGGGGGCAGAGGTCATTCAAATTAATAGCCGGTGTGTAGAATAATACCCAAATATGCAAAGTAGGATATTGCATATTTCTACCTTTTGTGTATTTAGGATACGACATTCATATTCATCGTTATGCATTTATGTGTAGTACAGATCAAGGACCCATTACTTTACCGTTATTCTGTTACCGTGTGTAAATCCACCTCGCTTACTGTAGTTCTACAACGTCGTAGCTGACACCCCGTTCTTTCTGCAGACGTTTTTCAAAACTGAATTTGGAGTTTTGGGAAAATGTGGGGCGCATATAAAAAAAAACTGAGGGAGATTTTACCGAAATTCTGTTACCAAACTTTTCATCTGTACATTTCTACCGGTAAATAATAATTTATTCTTAACTGACTTGCCTAGATAAATAAATAAAATGTGTTTTTGTAAAATGTTAAAAGTAGTCCTTGTGCATAGAGTTGTAGACGGCCCGGTGTTGTAGACGGCCCGGTGTTGTAGACGGCCCGGTGTTGTAGACGGCCCGGTGTTGTAGACGGCCCGGTGTTGTAGACGGCCCGGTGTTGTAGACGGCCCGGTGTTGTAGACGGCCCGGTGTTGTAGACGGCCTAGTGGAGAGAGAGAAAAGTCCCCGGGCTCGCTCCCTCTCCCGCTCCCTCTCTCTCCCTCTCCCTCTCCCTCTCCCTCTCCCTCTCTCTCTCTCTCTCTCTCTCTCTCTCTCTCTCTCTCTCTCTCTCTCTCTCTCTCTCTCTCTCTCTCTCCCCTGACATTTCAAAGCTCAGTGGATAGTTCTCTGCAGATTGGTCTCAAAGCGGTAGGCTAGTGGAGCTTGCATGCTGCTTTCCACATTCAAACATTACCATGGAAACTAGTGATGCACCGATATGATATTTTTGGCCGGTACCGATATTCTCCTTGCCCAAAAACCTGATACCGATATTTACATTTTTAGCAGCCTATTAAGCATTCTAGTACAGTTAACACACACACATGGACGCAGCGGTCTAAGGCACTGCATGTCAGTGCAAGAGGCGTCACTACAGTCCCTGGTTCGAATCCAGGCTGTATCACATCCGGCCGTGATTGGGAGTCCCATAGGGCAGCGCACAATTTGGGTGTTTGCGTGTCAAAAAAGCTTGTTGACCAATCAGAACCTGAATATGCACGTCACATAATAATTGAACGGGTTCATACATTTTTTACGTAGTTATTACACGTTGATTACACCATCACTCGTATTTCGTATGTCGCAACGATTCATCGATACGTACGCTACGATGCTGGTAAAGTTGTCTCGTGCACCTACAGTGCTGGATACAAACAATGTTTTTCCCATAAACATAGCAAAACGACATCTGTTTCAGTAGCTATAGCTAGCTAACTATATAGTAGTTCGTGGCCAGTGTTTGCTTGTTTGCAAACTTTTTTTGTACAGAGCCTAGTCACTAACCAAAGACAGCATCACTTAGTCTAGTCACTAACCAAAGACAGCATCACTTAGTCTAGTCACTAACCAAAGACAGCATCACTTAGTCTAGTCACTAACCAACGACAGCATCACTTAGTCTAGTCACTAACCAAAGACAGCATCACTTAGTCTAGTCACTAACCAAAGACAGCATCACTTAGTCTAGTCACTAACCAAAGACAGCCTCACTTAGTCTAGTCACTAACCAAAGACAGTCTAGTCACTAACCAAAGACAGTCTCACAGCATCACACAGTCTAGTCACTAACCAAAGACAGTCTAGTCACTAACCAAAGACAGTCTCACAGCATCACACAGTCTAGTCACTAACCAAAGACAGTCTCACAGCATCACACAGCCTAGTCACTAACCAAAGACAGTCTAGTCACTAACCAAAGACAGTCTAGTCACTAACCAAAGACAGTCTAGTCACTAACCAAAGACAGTCTAGTCACTAACCAAAGACAGTCTAGTCACTAACCAAGGACAGTCTAGTCACTAACCAAAGACAGTCTAGTCACTAACCAAAGACAGTCTAGTCACTAACCAAAGACAGTCTAGTCACTGTCTTTTCACAGCGCAGCACGACAGGGGACCGGGCATCGTACTAAAGCTCTTGGGGAGCAATCCGGGGTTACCCCGGTGACCACTGACTGAGTTCATGACGTGTGTGTTTAAGGGGACAGACAGAGGAGAGGTCAAGGGTGCTGAAATGGCAACAAATTCAGAGTGAAGTGAAATACCAGACTGGACAGCAGAAATCCTCTAGTCTAAACCCTCCCTAAGAAATGCACGCTAGTCTTCCTTCTCTCTCTCTCGATATCAAATCAAAAATGTTTCTCCCCTCGCTCTCTCTCTCTCTCCTGTCTCTCTCGCTCTCGCTCTCCTCAGCCTCTTGCTCTCCTCAGTCTCTCACTCTCCTCAGCCTCTCGCTCTCTCTCCTCAGCCTCTCCTCAGCCTCTCGCTCTCTCTCCTCAGCCTCTCGCTCTCTCTCTCCTCAGTCTCTTGCTCGCTCGCTCGCTCTCTCTCCTCAGTCTCTCGCTCGCTCGCGCTCTCTCCTCAGTCTCTCGCTCGCTCTCTCTCTCTCTCTCCCCTTGTTCAAAGAGATGCTGCTGGTCTGTTGGTCAGTCAGTTTCTGTTGGAAAAGTCACACAGGCGCTTGGACTGTGTGTGTTCCTGCACGTGTGTTTAACTGCGGTTGTGTGTTAGGGCTGTGACAGTCATGGAATTTTGGATGACCGTTACTGGCCGGACAAATACTGTAATAAACGTTCAAATAGCCCCCCAAAAAAAGTCTGATTTTTTTTTTTCTCCTCTCTGCTCCTGGCTGCATGTGCTACCATAGAAATTAAATGAATAGAACAACATCCCCATTCAACTCTATGATGGCATAGTGGGTGGACTGGCGGCCATTGAAGTAAAAGCAGGAAGTAAAAGCAGGAAGTAAAAACAGTAAGTGTACCTATCAAAATGTGCTGTGATTTATTTACTGAACTCACGTTACCAGAAAAAAAAACATTCTGTTTGCATGAGGCACATTAAAGGGCGACTGCGCTTGTTGATTTTGTTTTAGATTTGGTGAATTAAGAAATGCTAGTGGCCATGACTGAATTCAAACGTGAGTTGGTTTTGGAGGAGGAGGAGTATTTCTGTCTGTAATAATAATTTAATATAAATATACTAATTAATAATATAAATATAATAATAATTAATCATAATAATAATTTATGAATATAATAATTTATAATATAAATATAATAATAATATAAATAATTAATAATAATAATTAATAATATACATTTAATAATATAATAATATTAATAATAATATAATAATAATTAATCATATACATTTAATAATAATAATAATAATTAATAATATAATAATAATAATTTAATAATAATAAGCCCTTTTTAAATGGACTGATGTCCTAATATGAACTGTAACAGTAAAATATTTGAAATTGTTCCATGTTGCATTTTATATTTTAGTTCAGTTTACTTTAATACACATATGTGCATTTGTCCCAATACTTTTGGACCCTTTAAAATGTGAGGGACGATGTACAAAAAGGGCTGTAATTTCTAAACGGTTCACCGATGAAAATACCCTCAAGGATCATGTCAAATCTAAAGTGCTGGAGTACACAGCCAGAACAACAAATAATGAGTACAGAACAACAAATAATGAGTACAGAACAACAAATAATGAGTACAGAACAACAAATAATGAGTACAGAACAACAAATAATGAGTACAGAACAACAAATAATGAGTACAGAACAACAGAACAACAAATAATGAGTACAGAACAACAAATAATGAGTACACAGCCAGAACAACAAATAATGAGTACAGAACAACAAATAATGAGTGCAGAACAACAAATAATGAGTACAGAACAACAGAACAACAAATAATGAGTACAGAACAACAAATAATGAGTACAGAACAACAGAACAACAAATAATGAGTACAGAACAACAAATAATGAGTACAGAACAACAGAACAACAAATAATGAGTGCAGAACAACAAATAATGAGTACAGAACAACAAATAATGAGTACAGAACAACAGAACAACAAATAATGAGTACAGAACAACAAATAATGAGTACAGAACAACAAATAATGAGTACAGAACAACAGAACAACAAATAATGAGTACAGAACAACAAATAATGAGTACAGAACAACAGAACAACAAATAATGAGTACAGAACAACAAATAATGAGTACAGAACAACAAATAATGAGTACAGAACAACAAATAATGAGTACAGAACAACAAAACAACAAATAATGAGTCACTGTCCCAATACTTCTGGAGCTCACTGTATCATGAGTTGGAACATTCTGAATATTGTGAAGTTAATGTTTAAAACCATTGACGATTTTAAATCACAGTAAGTTAAAAAATATATATTTTTAAATCAAGCTAGCTAAATAGCATATTTACATCAATGATCAATATCAATTATCAGCTGATAGCCCCATATGAACCATGTGTTTTAATTATCAGCTGATAGCCCCATATGAACCATGTGTTTTAATTATCAGCTGATAGCCCCATATGAACCATGTGTTTTAATTATCAGCTGATAGCCCCATATGAACCATGTGTTTTGGAGGCGCTATAACTAACTCACTGACAATGATCAGCTGATAGCCCCATATGAACCATGTGTTTTGGAGGCGCTATAACTAACTCACTGACAATGATCAGCTGATAGCCCCATATGAACCATGTGTTTTGGAGGCGCTATAACTAACTCACTGACAATTATCAGCTGATAGCCCCATATGAACCATGTGTTTTGGAGGCGCTATAACTAACTCACTGACAATTTGTGATGATGAGTGTGTTGTTGCAGAAATAAATAGGCCTTTGCTACAGAGGCAGTTGATGTTGTGAATTATTAATTTTTTTAAGCCGGGGGGGTGCACCCTTTTTGAATTTTGAGCACTTGCCGTGTGTGTGTGTGTGTGTGTGTGTGTGTGTGTGTGTGTGTGTGTGTGTGTGTGTGTGTGTGTGTGTGTGTGTGTGTGTGTGTGTGTGTGTGTGTGTGTGTGTGTGTGTGTGTGTGTGTGTGTGTGTGTGTGTGTGTGTGTGTGTGTGTGTGTGTGTGTGTGTGTGTGTGTGTGTCCCAGCTACCAGTGTTAGGGCTTCCATGTGTTACTGTGGTAACCCTCATAACAGCAGCCGTCCCTATGGTTACTATATCATTGTGTGCCAGCCACAATGGCTGCTTGTTTACAAGCCCAAACAAACCCCTCCCTCTCTCCAAACGGGGTCAGGGTCGACACCAAACCCACTTCCCTCTGTTAGTCTCTCCCTCCTCCTTATATCCCTCTCTCCATTCAAAGGGTCAAAGACCAAAATCATTTGGTTGGCTGGTTTTTTATGCCACCGTTTCCTCTCCCTCGTCTCTCTTCCCTCCCTCCCTCCCTCCCTCCCTCCCTCCCTCCCTTCCATGGGTAGTGCTCGTAAACAAAGGTGGTGAAATTGGAAGGAGTGCCAGTGATGACATCAACCCAATCACAAATTGCCTGGGCCTTCCCGGTGACCTCACAGTGGGGTTCCGAGGGCTCTGATTGGCTGACGGGGTGTTTAGAGAACCCCTGTGACGTTCTACTAACATTGTTCCCCGTCGTTGCTACTAGCTGTGATGTTATCATTACTGTGATACTTGAAAAAGAGATTTTAAATCTCAATGAGCCCTTCCTGGTTAAATAACGGTTAAATAAAAAATAAAAATTGTCACAGAGAACCCTGTCCACGATGATGCACATAGGCCAAAGCATTCTGGGATGGGGGGGGGGGGGGGGTGACATTGCTGAGCGGTGATGACCTGAGCTGATTACACACTGGTTAGTTAGCTTGTCTCAACCGACCCAATTATGCCCCCCCCCCCCCCCCCCCCCCCCCCCCCCCCACCAGACCAGCATTGTGGGCCTTGACCTATATATTGAGAGAGAGAGATGCTGAGAGACACCATTAGAGAGGAATGCTGAGAGAGAAACCATTAGAGAGGGATGCTGAGAGAAACCATTAGAGAGGGATGCTGAGAGAAACCATTAGAGAGGAATGCTGAGAGAGAAACCATTAGAGAGGAATGCTGAGAGAGAAACCATTAGAGAGGAATGCTGAGAGAGAAACCATTAGAGAGGAATGCTGAGAGAGAAACCATTAGAGAGGAATGCTGAGAGAGAAACCATTAGAGAGGGATGCTGAGAGAAACCATTAGAGAGGAATGCTGAGAGAAACCATTAGAGAGGAATGCTGAGAGAAACCATTAGAGAGGAATGCTGAGAGAAACCATTAGAGAGGAATGCTGAGAGAGAAACCATTAGAGAGGGATGCTGAGAGAAACCATTAGAGAGGGATGCTGAGAGAAACCATTAGAGAGAGATGCTGAGAGAAACCATGAGAGAGGGATGCTGAGAGAAACCATGAGAGAGGGATGCTGAGAGAAACCATGAGAGAGGGATGCTGAGAGAAACCATTAGAGAGAGATGCTGAGAGAAACCATTAGAGAGGGATGCTGAGAGAAACCATTAGAGGGATGCTGAGAGACACCATTAGAGAGGGATGCTGAGAGACACCATTAGAGAGGGATGCTGAGAGAAACCATTAGAGAGAGATGCTGAGAGAAACCATTAGAGAGAGATGCTGAGAGAAACCATTAGAGAGAGATGCTGAGAGAAACCATTAGAGAGGGATGCTGAGAGAAACCATTAGAGAGGGATGCTGAGAGAAACCATGAGAGAGAGATGCTGAGAGAAACCATTAGAGAGAGATGCTGAGAGAAACCATTAGAGAGAGATGCTGAGAGAAACCATTAGAGAGGGATGCTGAGAGAAACCATTAGAGAGGGATGCTGAGAGACACCATTAGAGAGAGATGCTGAGAGAAACCATTAGAGAGGGATGCTGAGAGAGAAACCATTAGAGAGAGATGCTGAGAGAGAAACCATTAGAGAGAGATGCTGAGAGAAACCATTAGAGAGGGATGCTGAGAGAAACCATTAGAGAGGGATGCTGAGAGAAACCATTAGAGAGGGATGCTGAGAGAAACCATTAGAGAGAGATGCTGAGAGAAACCATTAGAGAGAGATGCTGAGAGAAACCATTAGAGAGAGATCAAAATAAACAACCTCCCCTTCCCTTAGAATGGGCTTGTAACCTCTAACCCGGACATCCTCCCCTTCCCTTAGAACGGTTGGAACCTCTAACCCTGACAACCTCCCCTTCCCTTAGAATGGGCTTGGAACCTCTAACCCGGACATCCTCCCCTTCCCTTAGAACAGGCTTGGAACCTCTAACCCTGACATCCTCCCCTTCCCTTAGAACAGGCTTGGAACCTCTAACCCTGACATCCTCCCCTTCCCTTAGAATGGGCTTGGAACCTCTAACCCTGACAACCTCCCCTTCCCTTAGAACGGTTGGAACTTCTAAACCCGGCAATTTGACTGGTCAACTTGAAAATGGCCTCTGTGGTATCGATATGCGTCAGAAACATTCAGACAGAAATATTTATTTTAGTGTCAGAATTTACTACAAAGTGTGAATGGGATAGGCCTAATTCTGGTCATAAAGTCAGTCTCGTCCAAAACTGAGATTTGTGACATGATATAGAATAAAATGGTATGTCACAGAATGAAGGGAACCAGTTTTATATGTCACAGAATGAAGGGAACCGGTTTTATATGTCACAGAATGAAGGGAACCAGTTTTATATGTCACAGAATGAAGGGAACCAGTTTTATACGTCACAGAATGAAGGGAACCAGTTTTATATGTCACAGAATGAAGGGAACCAGTTTTATATGTCACAGAATGAAGGGAACCAGTTTTATATGTCACAGAATGAAGGGAACCAGTTTTATATGTCACAGAATGAAGGGGAACAGTTTTATATGTCACAGAATGAAGGGGACCAGTTTTATACGTCACAGAATGAAGGGAACCAGTTGTATACGTCACAGAATGAAGGGAACCAGTTTTATATGTCACAGAATGAAGGGGAACAGTTTTATATGTCACAGAATGAAGGGGACCAGTTTTATATGTCACAGAATGAAGGGGACCAGTTTTATACGTCACAGAATGAAGGGGAACAGTTTTATATGTCACAGAATGAAGGGGACCAGTTTTATATGTCACAGAATGAAGGGGAACAGTTTTATATGTCACAGAATGAAGGGGAACAGTTTTATATGTCACAGAATGAAGGGGACCAGTTTTATACGTCACAGAATGAAGGGAACCAGTTTTATATGTCACAGAATGAAGGGAACCAGTTTTATATGTCACAGAATGAAGGGAACCAGTTTTATATGTCACAGAATGAAGGGAACCAGTTGTATACGTCACAGAATGAAGGGAACCAGTTTTATACGTCACAGAATGAAGGGAACCAGTTTTATACGTCACAGAA
This sequence comes from Salvelinus namaycush, assembly GCF_016432855.1. Classification (NCBI taxonomy): domain Eukaryota; kingdom Metazoa; phylum Chordata; class Actinopteri; order Salmoniformes; family Salmonidae; genus Salvelinus; species Salvelinus namaycush. Next base: position 50,722 of record NW_024057830.1, on the reverse strand, counting down.
TGAAGGGAACCAGTTTTATATGTCACAGAATGAAGGGAACCAGTTGTATACGTCACAGAATGAAGGGAACCAGTTTTATATGTCACAGAATGAAGGGAACCAGTTTTATATGTCACAGAATGAAGGGAACCAGTTTTATATGTCACAGAATGAAGGGAACCAGTTTTATATGTCACAGAATGAAGGGAACCAGTTTTATACGTCACAGAATGAAGGGAACCAGTTTTATACGTCACAGAATGAAGGGAACCAGTTTTATACGTCACAGAATGAAGGGAACCAGTTTTATGTGTTTCTTTGAGTCCTGCCCTCCTCTGTCAGCACCAGTGATCATCGATTCACAGCTGCGAACAACGATCATAATGCCATGCTCAATTTGGTTTCACATTGGATATCCCTACGGGGCTTGTTAGGGACCATCAGTAAATTATGTTCACTGAACAAAAAATATAAACGCAACATGCAACAATTTCCAAGATGTTATTGAGTTACAGTTCATAGAAGGAAACCAGTCAATTTGAAATAAATTAATTAGGCCCTAATCTATGTTGGTCACAGATACCTTAAAAAGAAAGGTAGGGGTGTGGATCAGGAAACCAGTCAGTATCTGGTGTGACCACCATTTTCCTCATGCAGCTCAACACATCTCCTTCACATAGAGTTGATCAGGATGTTGATTGTGGCCTGTGGAATGTTGTCCCACTCCTCGTCAATGGCTGTGTGAAGTTGCTGGATATCGGCGAGAACTGGAACAAGCTGTCGTACACGTCGATCCAGAGCATTCCAAACATGCTCAATGGGTGACATGTCTGGTGAGTATGCAGGCCATGGAAGAACTGGGACATTTTCAGTTTCCAGGAATTGTGTACAGATCCTTGCAACATGGTGCTGTGCATTATAATGCTGAAACATGAGGTGATGGCGGCGGATGAATGACACGACAATGGGCCTCAGGATCTCATCACGGTTTCTCTGGGCATTCAATTTGTGATTGATAAAATGCAATTGTGTTCATTGTTCGTAGCTTATGCCTGTCTATACCATAACCCCACCGCCACCACGGGGCACTCTGTTCACAACGTTGACATCAACAAACCGCTTGCCCACACAACGCCATACACACTGTCTGCCATTTGCCCGGTACAGTTGACACTGGGGTTCAACTGTGAAGAGCAGACTTCTCCAGCGTGCCAGAGGCCATCGAAGGTCAGCATTTGCCCACTGAAGTCGGTTATGATGCCAAACTGCAGTCAGGTCAAGACCCTGGTGAGGATGACGAGCTTCCCCGAGACGGTTTCTGACAGTTTGTGAAGAAATTCTTTGGTTGTGCAAACCCACAGTTTCATCAGCTGTCCTTGTGACTGGTCTCAGACGATCCCACAGGTGTAGAAGCCGGATGTGGAGGTCCTGGACTGGCCGGTTGGACGTACTGACAAATTCTCTAAAACGATGTTGGAGGCGGCTTATGGTAGAGAAATTAACATCTGGCAACAGCTCTGCTGGACATTCCTGCAATCAGCATTCCAACTGCACACTCCCTCAAAACTTGATCAGCTGTCCTTTGGTCTCAGACGATCCCGCGGGTGAAGAAAGCCTGGAGAAGAAAGAGTAGGAAGAGGGTACAGCGCTATAAACTGTTGTAGTCATCATGCATGTTTAATCAGCTTCTTGATATGCCACACCTGTCAGGTGGATGGATTATCTTGACGATGGATAAAATGCCACACCTGTCAGGTGGATGGATTATCTTGAGTATAAATTCCCTGTTTTAGGTCCGTTAGGATCACCACTTTATATTAAGAATGTGAAATGTCAGAATAATAGTAGAGAGAATAATTTATTTCAGCTTTTATTTCTTTCATCACATTCCCAGTGGGTCAGAAGTTTACATACACTCAATTAGTATTTGGTAGCATTGCTTTAAAATTGTTTAACTTGGGTCAAACATTTCAGGTAGCCTTCCACATGCTTCCCACAATAAGTTGGGTGAATTTTGGCCCATTCCACCTGACAGAGCTGGTGTAACTGAGTCAGGTTTGTAGGCCTCCTTGCTCGCACAAGCTTTTTCAGTTCTGCCCACAAATTTTCTATGGGATTGAGGTCAGGGCTTTGTGATGGCCACTCCATTACCTTGACTTTGTTGTTCGTAAGCCATTTTGCCACAACGTTGGAAGTATGCTTGGGGTCATTGTCCATTTGGAAGACCAAATTGTGACCAAGCTTTAACTTCCTAACTGATGTCTTGAGATGTTGCTTCAATATATCCACATAATTTTCCTGTCTCATGATGCCATCTATTTTATGAAGTGCACCAGTCCCTCCTGCAGCAAAGCACCCCCACAACATGATGCTGCCACCCCCGTGCTTCACGGTTGGGACGGTGTTCTTCGGCTTGCAAGCCTCCCCCTTTTTCCTCCAAACTTAACGATGGGCATTATGTCCAAACAGTTCTATTTTTGTTTCATCAGACCAGAAGACATTTCTCCAAAAGTACGATCTTTGTCCCCATGTGCAGTTGCAAACTGTAGTCTGGCTTTTTTATGGTGGTTTTGGAGCAGTGGCTTCTTCCTTGCTGAGCGGCCTTTCAGGTTATGTCGATATAGGACTCGTTTTACTGTGGATATAGATACTTTTGTACCTGTTTCCTCCAGCATCTTCACAAGGTCCTTTGCTGTTCTGGGATTGATTTGCACTTTTCGCACCAAAGTACGTTCATCTCTAGGAGACAGAACGCGTCTCCTTCCTGAGCGTTATCAAATGTATTTATATAGCCCTTCTTACATCAGCTGATATCTCAAAGTACTGTACAGAAACCCAGCCTAAAACCCCAAACAGCAAGCAATGCAGGTGTAGAAGCACGGTGGCTAGGAAAAACTCCCTAGAAAGGCCAAGACCTAGAAAGAAACCTAGAGAGGAACCAGGCTATGAGGGGTGGCCAGTCCTCTTCTGGCTGTGCCGGGTGGAGATTATAACAGAACATGGCCAAGATGTTCAAATGTTCATAAATGACCAGCAGGGTCAGATAATAATAATCACAGTAGTTGTCGAGGGTGCAACAGGTCAGCACCTCAGGAGTAAATGTCAGTTGGCTTTTCATAGCCGATCATTTAGAGTATCTCCATGTAACGTCAGGAGAATGATGGGTGTAGAGTCAGGCGCAGAGAGCAGAAGTTTACGGGAACAAAACGCTTTAATGTCCACAGTCAAACAGGAACAGGTACA
>NW_024057830.1:7500-42500 GCF_016432855.1 Salvelinus namaycush | reverse complement strand
AACGGTCTCCAGGTGAAGGGGCGGGCCAACCTGTGGACACAGCTTCCTGTTTAGTCTGGGAAGTGGGGAACCCCCCTAACTGCTATGTAACGGTCTCCAGGTGAAGGGGCGGGCCAACCTGTGGACACAGCTTCCTGTTTAGTCTGGGAAGCGGGGAACGCCCCTAACTGCTATGTAACGGTCTCCAGGTGAAGGGGCGGGCCAACCTGTGGACACAGCTTCCTGTTTAGTCTGGGAAGCGGGGAACCCCCCTAACTGCTATGTAACGGTCTCCAGGTGAAGGGGCGGGCCAACCTGTGGACACAGCTTCCTGTTTAGTCTGGGAAGCGGGGAACCCCCCTAACTGCTATGTAACGGTCTCCAGGTGAAGGGGCGGGCCAACCTGTGGACACAGCTTCCTGTTTAGTCTGGGAAGCGGGGAACCCCCCTAACTGCTATGTAACGGTCTCCAGGTGAAGGGGCGGGCCAACCTGTGGACACAGCTTCCTGTTTAGTCTGGGAAGCGGGGAACCCCCCTAACTGCTATGTAACGGTCTCCAGGTGAAGGGGCGGGCCAACCTGTGGACACAGCTTCCTGTTTAGTCTGGGAAGCGGGGAACCCCCCTAAGTAACGGTCTCCAGGTGAAGGGGCGGGCCAACCTGTGGACACAGCTTCCTGTTTAGTCTGGGAAGCGGGGAACCCCCCTAACTGCTATGTAACGGTCTCCAGGTGAAGGGGCGGGCCAACCTGTGGACACAGCTTCCTGTTTAGTCTGGGAAGCGGGGAACCCCCCTAACTGCTATGTAACGGTCTCCAGGTGAAGGGGCGGGCCAACCTGTGGACACAGCTTCCTGTTTAGTCTGGGAAGCGGGGAACCCCCCTAACTGCTATGTAACGGTCTCCAGGTGAAGGGGCGAGCCAACCTGTGGACACAGCTTCTTGTTTAGTCTGGGAAGCGGGGAACCCCCCTAACTGCTATGTAACGGTCTCCAGGTGAAGGGGCGGGCCAACCTGTGGACACAGCTTCCTGTGCAGCAGCAGCAGTACTACATAGACGTCCAGACCATCGAGGAGCTGTTTAGTCAGACGGACTGTCAATCATCTGGGGTTACCTCTGTGACTCGAGGGGGGAAGGCCCGAGGCTCCCTCAGAGAGACCAAAGATGAGGTGAGGAGGAGAGGACACACACACCCTTATGGCCAATGAGGTGTAGGTGTTATGTCAAACAGATATATTCCATCTGGGCTCTGAGTTAGCGAAGTGTTGCATTTTTGTTTTCATTCTCTCTGTTCTTTCTCTCTCTTTCTCTCTGTTCTCTGTTCTCTCTCTCTGTTCTCTCTCTGTTCTCTCTCTCTCTCTCTGTTCCCTGTTCTCTCTCTCTGTTCTCTCTCTCTGTTCTCTCTCTCTGTTCTCTCTCTCTCTCTCTGTTGTTTCTCTCTGTTCTCTCTCTCTCTCTCTATCCCTGTTTCTCTCTCTCTCTGTTCTCTCTCTCTCTGTTCTCTCTCTCTCTGTTCTCTCTCTCTGTTCTCTCTCTCTCTGTTGTTTCTCTCTGTTCTCTCTCTCTCTATCCCTGGTTCTCTCTTCTCTCTGTTCTCTCTCTCTCTCTGTTCTCTCTGTTCTCTCTCTCTCTCTGTTCTCTCTCTCTCTGTTCTCTCTCTCTCTGTTGTTTCTCTCTGTTCTCTCTCTCTCTATCCCTGGTTCTCTCTTCTCTCTGTTCTCTCTCTCTCTGTTCTCTCTCTGTTCTCTCTCTCTCTCTCTCTGTTATCTCTGTCTCTCTCTTGTCTCTCTTCTCTCTGTTCTCTCTCTCTCTCTGTTCTCTCTCTCTCTCTGTTCTCTCTCTCTCTGTTCTCTCTCTCTCTCTCTCTGTTATCTCTGTCTCTCTCTCTCTCTGTTCTCTCTGTTCTCTCTCTCTGTTGTTTCTCTCTCTCGCTATCCCTGTTTCTCTCTGTTCTCTCTCAATTCAATTCAAATTCAATTCAAAGTGCTTTATTGACATGGGAAACATATGTTAACATTGCCAAAGCAAGTGAAATAGATAAACAAAAGTTAAACAAAAAATGAACAGTAAACATTACACTCACAACAGTTCCAAAAGAATAAAGACATTTCAAATGTCATATTATGTATATATATATACAGGGTTGTAATGACGTGCAAATAGTTAAAGTACAAAAGGGAAAATAAATAAACATAAATATGGTTTGTATTTACAATGGTGTTTGTCCTTCACTCACTGCAACAGGTCACACATCTTGCTGCTGTGATGGAACACTGTGGTATTTCACCCAGTAGATTTGGGAGTTTATCAGAATTGGGTTTGTTTTAAAATGCTTTCTCTCCCCCTCTGTTTTCTCTCTCTCAGATCAGTATCCTGGACTTGAAGAGAGGGATGAATGTGGGAATTTACCTCAAACAGTTCAAGAAGTAAGTCTGTCCTCATGATACTCTCTGTCTCTCTCTCCGTCATATATATATACACACATGTACAGTTAATTTGGGAAAGTATTCAGACCCCTTGACTTTTTCAACATTTTATTATGGTACAGCCATAATAAAATTAATTAAATTGTTTTTTTTTTCTCATCAATCTACACACAATACCCCATAATGACACAATACCCCATAATGACACAATGCCCCATAATGTCACAATACCCCATAATGACTCAATACCCCATAATGACTCAATGCCCCATAATGACTCAATACCCCATAATGACTCTATACCCCATAATGACTCAATACCCCATAATGACTCAATGCCCCGTAATGACTCAATACCCCATAATGACTCAATACCCCATAATGACTCAATACCCCATAATGACTCAATACCCCCGTAATGACTCAATACCCCCGTAATGACTCAATACCCCCGTAATGACTCAATGCCCCGTAATGACTCAATGCCCCGTAATGACTCAATGCCCCGTAATGACTCAATACCCCCATAATGACTCAATGCCCCGTAATGACAAAGCAAAAAGATTGAAATATCACATTTACATAAGTATTCAGACCCTTTACTCAGTACTTTGTTGAAGCACCTTTGTCAGCAATTACAGCCTCGAGTCTTCTTGGGTATGACGCTACAAGCTTGTCACACCTGTATTTGGGGAGTTTCTCCCATTCTTCTCTGCAGATCCTCTCAAGCTCTGTCAGGTTGGATGGGGAGCGTCGCTGCACAGCTATTTTCAGGTCTCTTCAGAGATGTTCGATCGGGTTCAAGTCCGGGCTCTGGCTGGGCCACTCAATGACATTCAGAGACTTGTCCCAAAGCCACTCCTGCGTTATCTTGGCTGTGTGCTTAAGGTCGTTGTTCTGTTGGAAGGTGAACCTTCTACCCAGCCTGAGGTCCTGAGTGCTCTGGAGCAGGTTTTCATCAAGGATCTCTCTGTACTTTGCTCTGTTCATCTTTCCCTCAATCCTGACTAGTCTCCCAGTCCCTGCCGCTGAAAAACATTCCCACAGCATGACGCTGCCACCACCATGCTTCACCGTAGGGATGGTGCCAGGCATTCAGACCAAAGAGTTCAATCTTGGTTTCATCAGACCAGATCATCTTGTTTCTCATGGTCTGGGAGTCTTTAGGTGCCTTTTGGCAAACTCCAAGCGGGCTGTCATGTGCCTTTTACTGAGGAGTGTCTTCCATCTGGCTGGGCAGCCAGTGGCTTCCAGTTTGGCCGGGCGGTCAGCTCTAGGAAGAGTCTTAGTGGTTCCAGATTTCTTCCATTGAAGAATGATGGAGGCCACTGTGTTCTTGGGGACCTTCAATGCTGTAGAAATGTTTTGGTACCCTTCCCCAGATCTGTGCCTCGACACAATCCTGTCTCTGAGCTCAATTCCTTCAACCTCATGGCTTTGTTTTTGCTCTGACATGCACTGTCAACTGTGGGACATTATATAGACAGGTGTGTGCCTTTCCAAATCATGTCCAATCCATTGAATTGACCACAGGTGGACTCCAAGTTGTAGAAACATCACAAGGATGATCAATGGAAACAGGATGCACCTGAACTCAGTCTTATAGCAAAGAGTCTGAATACTTATGTAAATTGGTTATTTCTGTTTTTTTGTTTTTAATACTTTTACAAAAATGTCTAAAAACTGTTTTTGCTTCGTCATTATATGTTATTGTGTGTAGATGAAGGAAAACATTTAAATCCATTTTAGAATAAGTCTGTAACGTAACAAAATGTGGAAAAAGTGAAGGGGTCTGAATACTTTCAGAATGCATTGTGTCTATATGTATGTGTATATGTAGTTAGCTAGCCGACTGCTGGATGATCCAACTTTCAAAATGAGTCCTTTTTGGCCACAGCAGTCAACTAGCTAGGTAGCCACAGCAGTCAACTAGCTAGGTAGCCACAGCAGTCAGCTAGCTATGTAGACACAGCAGTCAGCTAGCTAGGTAGCCACAGCAGTCAGCTAGCTAGGTAGCCACAGCATTCAGCTAGCTAGGTAGCCACAGCAGTCAGCTAGCTAGGTAGCCACAGCAGTCAGCTAGCTAGGTAGCCACAGCAGTCAGCTAGCTAGGTAGCCACAGCAGTCAGCTAGCTAGGTAGCCACAGCAGTCAGCTAGCTAGGTAGCCACAGCAGTCAGCTAGCTAGGTAGCCACAGCAGTCAACTAGCTAGGTAGCCACAGCAGTCAGCTAGCTAGGTAGCCACAGCAGTCAGCTAGCTAGGTAGCCACAGCAGTCAGCTAGCTAGGTAGCCACAGCAGACAGCTAGCTAGGTAGCCACAGTAGTCAGCTAGCTAGGTAGCCACAGCAGTCAGCTAGCTAGGTAGCCACAGCAGTCAACTAGCTAGGTAGCCACAGCAGTCAGCTAGCTAGTGTAACGGATGTGAAATGGCTAGCTAGTTAGCGGGTACGCGCTAGTAGCATTTCAATCAGTTACGTCACTTGCTCTGAAACCTAGAAGTAGGGTTGCACCTTGCTCTGCAAGGGCCGTGGCCTTTGTGGAGCGATGGGTAACGATGCTTCGTGGGCAACCGTTGTTGATGTGTGCAGAGGGTCCCTGGTTCGCGCCCGTGTCGGGGGGAGGGGACGGTTTAAAGTTATACTGTTACATTGATGCTGTTGACCCGGATCACTGGTTGCTGAGGAAAAGGAGGAGGTTGAAAGGGGGGTGAGTGTAACGGATGTGAAATGGCTAGCTAGTTAGCGGGTACGCGCTAGTAGCATTTCAATCAGTTACGTCACTTGCTCTGAAACCTAGAAGTAGGGTTGCACCTTGCTCTGCAAGGGCCGTGGCTTTTGTGGAGCGATGGGTAACGACGCTTCGTGGGTGTCAGTTGTTGATGTGTGCAGAGGGTCCCTGGTTCGCGCCCGTGTCCGGGCGAGGGGACGGTTTAAAGTTATACTGTTACACTAGGTAGCCACAGCAGTCAGCTAGCTAGGTAGCCACAGCAGTCAGCTAGCTAGGTAGCCACAGCAGTCAGCTAGCTAGGTAGCCACAGCAGTCAACTAGCTAGGTAGCCACAGCAGTCAGCTAGCTAGGTAGCCACAGCAGTCACCTAGCTAGGTAGCCACAGCAGTCAACTAGCTAGGTAGCCACAGCATTCAGCTAGCTAGGTAGCCACAGCATTCAGCTAGCTAGGTAGCCACAGCAGTCAGCTAGCTAGGTAGCCACAGCAGTCAACTAGCTAGGTAGCCACAGCAGTCAACTAGCTAGGTAGCCACAGCAGTCAGCTAGCTAGGTAGCGACAGCAGTCAACTAGCTAGGTAGCCACACCAGTCAACTAGCTAGGTAGCCACACCAGTCAACTAGCTAGGTAGCCACACCAGTCAACTGGCTAGGTAGCCACACCAGTCAACTGGCTAGGTAGCCACACCAGTCAACTGGCTAGGTAGCCACAGCAGTCAACTAGCTAGCTAACCACAGCAGTCCAACTAGCTAGCTAGCCACAGCAGTCCAACTAGCTAGCTAGCTAGCCACAGCAGTCAGCTAGCTAGCTAGCCATTTAGCTTTCTAGCACATTCATTTGTAAACAGTTAACATGCTAGTTAGTTACCACATGTTTTTGTCAAACTGTTAACAGAGTAGCTAGCAAGCAACAAGATATGCCAAATAACAGCTTAAAAACCACTGTTAACAGAGTAGCTAGCAAACAACAAATGCTAAACTACTGGAGGGCAAATAAATCAGATTTGACCGTTCAGACAAGTCACATGGCCAGGAATCAGATTTGAATCAGACTTCAAACCACCTACGAAGGTGGTTTGAAAAGGTAGCTTGAAATATCCGATTCCATATGCTTTTTGGCTGTTCAGACTACAGGACAAAGAACCGAGTCATATCGAATCTGCAAACAAATAGGATTTGAGTCCCTTCAACAAGGCTTTCGACTGAACACACACTCGCGTTGGATGAGTTGGTGTCTGGAGAAGAATGCAGAGTACTTTCCAGCTTGTGTTGACTGCATCAATAGTTTATACCACCAGTTAAGTGTCTCTGCTGCCACAACACACAGGGAGAGACATGAGGGCGAGACGTCGTCTTGTGAGTTTGTGACGTCTTTCATGCAGGTTCAGTGTTGAGATCAAACACCTCTTTTTTTTTTTACCCTCCCTTGACCAATCAAAGCATTTTGTTACATAAGCAGCCATCTGTCTGACTAAAACACAGGTTTGACCCCCCACCCTCTCTCCCTTTCCTCTCTCTCCTTTATCCCCTCCTTTCCCTCCCCTCCTCTCCTCTTTTCATGTCTTTCCCCCTCTCTCAGTTGTAATCCTACAGAAGTTAGCCACTAATAGCCAATCTGCAGTCTTTGTTGTGTTGAGTGGATTAAACTGTGGGTCGGTTTCCTGGTACGGAGGGAGTAGCCGCATTATAATTGCAGAAAGACCCAGCTGAGGTATTGTGGGGAAAATCCCAGTTATTAAAACTGAAGAGACAGAGAGGAAGTACGACTGAGAGAAAAGGGTTTCGAGAGGTTCTAGAACTTTCATTCTGGGTTTAGAGGGAAGGGTTCTAGAACTTTCATTCTGGGTTTAGAGGGAAGGGTTCTAGAACTTTCATTCTGGGTTTAGAGGGAAGGGTTCTAGATCTTTCATTCTGGGTTTAGAGAGAAGGGTTCTAGAACATTCTGTGTTTAGAGAGAAGGGTTCTAGAACATTCATTCTAGGTTTAGAGAGAAGGGTTCTAGAACATTCATTCTGGGTTTAGAGAGAAGGGTTCTAGAACATTCATTCTGGGTTTATAGAGAAGGGTTCTAGAACATTCATTCTGGGTTTAGAGAGAAGGGTTCTAGAACTCTCATCCTTTGACTTGCCTAGTTAAATAAAGGTTAAATTAAAAATTAAAAAATCATGACGATGTCTGTTCCAGGTCCAACCAGGACATAATAGAGGATATTCGCTATGGCAACAGTCAGTCATACGGAGCGGAGCTTCTTAAAGAGCTGCTCAAACTACTACCTGAGACCGAAGAGGTGAGACACACACACACACACACACACAGCACGACAAAACGCACGCACGCACGCACGCACGCACACACACACACACACACACACACACACACACACACACACACAGCACGACAAAACACACACACACACACACTATGTTGATTCTATGTTCCTGTTTCTTCCTCTCAGGTGAAGAAACTTAAAGCGTTCCGAGGCGACCCCTCTAAACTCTCATTGGCCGATTCCTTCATGTTCCTGCTCACCCAAGTGCCCAGGTGAGAGGTCATGGCATTTAGTGACCTGACCCTATCCCCAGTCTGGACCCTACTTTCTGATTGATTAACATGCCATTCAGTATTGAACTATTATGCAAAAGCCAACTCTGTGTGTGTGTGTGTGTGTGTGTGTGTGTGTGTGTGTGTGTGTGTGTGTGTGTGTGTGTGTGTGTGTAGTTTCGAGGTGCGTATCAAGGCCATGGTTCTTAGAGAAGAGTTTCCCCCAGCCTGTGAGAACATGAGTCGCGACATCGATTCCCTACGAACCGCCACAAAAGGTGAGGTCCCTCTCCTCCCTAAATCCCACTAAAACCACCATACCTGTCTCCTCTAAAGGTCAGGTTAGTATTATTAGTATGATTATTATTATTATTATTATTATTTTGGTTATTAGTATGGTTATTATTATAAATATGACTAATTTGGTTATTATTATTATTATTGGTATTTTGGTTATTATTCTTTTGGTTATTATTACAGTTATTATTATTAATATTATTGTTATTAATATTATTATTATTGTTATTATTATTATTATTTTGGTTATTCTTATTGTTGTTATTCTTATTTTGGTTATTACTATTCTTGTTATTATTATTATTGTTGTTATTTTGGTTATTATTATTATTAAAACTCTGAAGAAAGGCAGGAACCTAGGAAGAAACTGTCAGGGGTTCACCTAGGGGTCATGATAGGTGCTGTACCAAATGTTTGATGTATTAAAATAATTGATTATGCTTAGGTTGTATTAATAGAAGGGGAGGGGTTATAAGACCCTTACATGTATAGGGTCCTAGACTACAGATTAAGAGGTTTAATATTGTTCCACAGTCTTTTCTAATCTCTGCCTCTTATAAAGAAACTGTCTGAGAAATGTGTGACTGTGAAGACAGAACTCTGCAGGGGAGTGTAAGAGATAAGAGACTAGTCAGACATTCCACTATAAATCAACTTGGACATTTACTGCTAAGCTTTTAGATAACACACTAAAACTCTTGTTTATATAGCTGTGTAGGTATTGTTGTTGTTGTTATTTTGGTTATTATTACAGTTATTATTCTTATTGTTGTTATTATTATTTTGGTTATTACTATTCTTGTTATTATTATTATTGTTGTTATTTTGGTTATTATTATTATTTTGGTTATTATTATTATGGTTATTATTGTTATTGTTTATTATTATTATTATTTTGGTTATTCTTATTGTTGTAATTATTGTTATTATTATTGTCACTGTTATTATTATTATTCTTGTTATTATTATTATTCTTGTTATTATTATTATTATTTTGGTCATTGTTATTATTTTGGTTATTATTATTATTATGGTCATTATTATTATTATTTTTATGATAATGGTTAGTGTTATTATGGTTTATTATTGTTATAATACTATAGGAGTGCTATCAGTAGTAGAAGATGTGAAGGTATTTGAGGATGAACAGTAGTGTCATATGAGTCTCCCCATAAAACAGCTTTCTCATATAAATATCATGTTCATGAACCGACACTAACAGCTAAGCACTGGTGGGATCTTCAGCAAATGGATAACTGGAAGAAACCCTCCCTCTCTCTGTATCTCTCTCTGTCCCTCTCTTCTCTCTCAGTTTCTCTCTCCGTTAATTCTCTTCCTGTGTCATGCTGAGAGCAGTTTAATGTCTGACGCCTTTCTTTAACTTAACTTAACTCTCTCTCTCTCTCTCAATTCAATTCAATTCAATTGACTTTATTGACATGGCAAGTTCGTTATTACTTACATTGTCAAAGTATACATATCGAAAATAAAAATCAAATATATATGTATATATATACAAAATATATATATATTTATATATAAATAAATGGTGGGACCAACAGCAATAATAACAGTAGTAGTGGACATGGGATTACCATTAACAACAACTACAACAACAATATTAATCAGAACAACAATAAATTAAAGCAACAGTAGTAGACCAGTGTTAATATGACTTGAGAAGACATATGACCTGGTATGAAAGACAAAACAAAACTAAGCTAAATGGGAAATATTATCAACATTACTTTGCATTTTTCACTGGCTGTCCCTCAGGTTGTGGCAGGAGGACACATATTTGGCTGCCAAAACTGCACATTTTGGCTTTTCACCCAATAAATATTTGATTTTTTCTTCATCTTTTATAGTTTCAAATTCTTTGTATTGAGTTATAATTTTGGGAAAGAAATATGCTCTTAGGTCTGAGTATTTGTCACAGTGTAGTAGGAAATGCACCTCTGTCTCTACCTCTCCTCTGGAGCAGAGTGAGCACAGCCTGTCCTCTCTGGGCAGCCAGGTTTGTCTGTGACGACCGTTCTCTATAGCCAGACGGTGCTCACTGAGTCTGTACCTAGTCAATGTTTTCCTCAGTTTTCTATCAGTCAGTCTCTCTCTCTCTCTCTCTATCTCTCTCTCTATCTCTCTCTGTATCTCTCTCTCTCTCTCTGTATCTCTCTCGCTCTCTCTTTTTCTCTCTGTCTTTCTTTCTCCTCCACCACTCTCTCTGCCATCCTGTAACACTATATATTTAAATTAAGGGCTTATGGGGTGTTTTCTGTGGTAGTTTCAGTGATATATAAACAGTATCTCTCTCTGTAGAGCTGCTAGGCTGTGAGGAGTATTAACAGTATCTCTCTCTGTAGAGCTGCTAGGCTGTGAGGAGTATTAACAGTATCTCTCTGTATCTCTCTCTGTAGAGCTGCTAGGCTGTGAGGAGTATTAACTGTATCTCTCTGTATCTCTCTCTGTAGAGCTGCTAGGCTGTGAGGAGTATTAACAGTATCTCTCTCTGTAGAGCTGCTAGGCTGTGAGGAGTATTAACGGTATCTCTCTGTATCTCTCTCTGTAGAGCTGCTAGGCTGTGAGGAGTATTAACAGTATCTCTCTCTGTAGAGCTGCTAGGCTGTGAGGAGTATTAACAGTATCTCTCTCTGTAGAGCTGCTAGGCTGTGAGGAGTATTAACAGTATCTCTCTGTATCTCTCTCTGTAGAGCTGCTAGGCTGTGAGGAGTATTAACAGTATCTCTCTCTGTAGAGCTGCTAGGCTGTGAGGAGTATTAACTGTATCTCTCTCTGTAGAGCTGCTAGGCTGTGAGGAGTATTAACAGTATCTCTCTCTGTAGAGCTGCTAGGCTGTGAGGAGTATTAACAGTATCTCTCTCTGTAGAGCTGCTAGGCTGTGAGGAGTATTAACAGTATCTCTCTCTGTAGAGCTGCTAGGCTGTGAGGAGTATTAACAGTATCTCTCTCTGTAGAGCTGCTAGGCTGTGAGGAGTATTAACAGTATCTCTCTCTGTAGAGCTGCTAGGCTGTGAGGAGTATTAACAGTATCTCTCTCTGTAGAGCTGCTAGGCTGTGAGGAGTATTAACAGTATCTCTCTCTGTAGAGCTGCTAGGCTGTGAGGAGTATTAACAGTATCTCTCTCTGTAGAGCTGCTAGGCTGTGAGGAGTATTAACAGTATCTCTCTCTGTAGAGCTGCTAGGCTGTGAGGAGTATTAACAGTATCTCTCTCTGTAGAGCTGCTAGGCTGTGAGGAGTATTAACAGTATCTCTCTCTGTAGAGCTGCTAGGCTGTGAGGAGTATTAACAGTATCTCTCTGTATCTCTCTCTGTAGAGCTGCTAGGCTGTGAGGAGTATTAACTGTATCTCTCTGTATCTCTCTCTGTAGAGCTGCTAGGCTGTGAGGAGTATTAACAGTATCTCTCTCTGTAGAGCTGCTAGGCTGTGAGGAGTATTAACGGTATCTCTCTGTATCTCTCTCTGTAGAGCTGCTAGGCTGTGAGGAGTATTAACAGTATCTCTCTCTGTAGAGCTGCTAGGCTGTGAGGAGTATTAACAGTATCTCTCTGTATCTCTCTCTGTAGAGCTGCTAGGCTGTGAGGAGTATTAACTGTATCTCTCTGTATCTCTCTCTGTAGAGCTGCTAGGCTGTGAGGAGTATTAACTGTATCTCTCTGTATCTCTCTCTGTAGAGCTGCTAGGCTGTGAGGAGTATTAACTGTATCTCTCTCTGTAGAGCTGCTAGGCTGTGAGGAGTATTAACTGTATCTCTCTCTGTAGAGCTGCTAGGCTGTGAGGAGTATTAACAGTATCTCTCTCTGTAGAGCTGCTAGGCTGTGAGGAGTATTAACAGTATCTCTCTCTGTAGAGCTGCTAGGCTGTGAGGAGTATTAACAGTATCTCTCTGTATCTCTCTCTGTAGAGCTGCTAGGCTGTGAGGAGTATTAACAGTATCTCTCTCTGTAGAGCTGCTAGGCTGTGAGGAGTATTAACT
Organism: Salvelinus namaycush; assembly: GCF_016432855.1. Lineage (NCBI taxonomy): Eukaryota > Metazoa > Chordata > Actinopteri > Salmoniformes > Salmonidae > Salvelinus > Salvelinus namaycush. Next base: position 30,536 of record NW_024057830.1, on the reverse strand, counting down.
GTATCTCTCTCTGTAGAGCTGCTAGGCTGTGAGGAGTATTAACAGTATCTCTCTCTGTAGAGCTGCTAGGCTGTGAGGAGTATTAACAGTATCTCTCTCTGTAGAGCTGCTAGGCTGTGAGGAGTATTAACAGTATCTCTCTCTGTAGAGCTGCTAGGCTGTGAGGAGTATTAACAGTATCTCTCTCTGTAGAGCTGCTAGGCTGTGAGGAGTATTAACAGTATCTCTCTCTGTAGAGCTGCTAGGCTGTGAGGAGTATTAACAGTATCTCTCTCTGTAGAGCTGCTAGGCTGTGAGGAGTATTAACAGTATCTCTCTCTGTAGAGCTGCTAGGCTGTGAGGAGTATTAACAGTATCTCTCTCTGTAGAGCTGCTAGGCTGTGAGGAGTATTAACAGTATCTCTCTCTGTAGAGCTGCTAGGCTGTGAGGAGTATTAACAGTATCTCTCTCTGTAGAGCTGCTAGGCTGTGAGGAGTATTAACAGTATCTCTCTCTGTAGAGCTGCTAGGCTGTGAGGAGTATTAACAGTATCTCTCTCTGTAGAGCTGCTAGGCTGTGAGGAGTATTAACTGTATCTCTCTCTGTAGAGCTGCTAGGCTGTGAGGAGTATTAACAGTATCTCTCTCTGTAGAGCTGCTAGGCTGTGAGGAGTATTAACAGTATCTCTCTGTATCTCTCTCTGTAGAGCTGCTAGGCTGTGAGGAGTATTAACGGTATCTCTCTGTATCTCTCTCTGTAGAGCTGCTAAGCTGTGAGGAGCTTCATGCCATCCTACACCTGGTGCTACAGGCTGGAAACATCCTCAATGCTGTGAGTCAGAGTGTGTTTGTGTGTGACTCCACCAAAGGGTCTAAAGTGTTGACTGATCGTGTCTCTGTCTACAGGGGGGTTATGCTGGTAATGCTGTGGGGTTCAAGCTGTCCTCTCTCCTGTCTCTGGCTGATACCAAGGCCAACAAACCTGGCATGAACCTGCTGCACTTTGTAGCTCTGGTGAGGAGAGGTGTTTGTCTATCTGCCTGTTTGTCTATCTGCCTGTCTGTCTGTCTGTCTATCTGCCTGTTTGTCAATATGCCTGTCTGTCTATCTGCCTGTCTATCTATCTGCCTGTCTGTCTATCTGCTTGTCTGTCTATCTGCCTGTCTGTCTATCTGCTTGTCTGTCTATCTGCCTGTCTGTCTATCTGCCTGTTTGTCTATCTGCCTGTCTGTCTATCTGCCTGTTTGTCAATCTGCCTGTCTATCTGCCTGTCTGTCTATCTGCCTGTCTGTCTATCTGCCTGTCTGTCTATCTATCTGCCTGTCTATCTATCTGCCTGTCTGTCTGTCTGCCTGTTTGTCTATCTGCCTGTCTGTCTATCTGTGATGACCTGGTCCTTTCTGGTCCTCTTAGGAAGCACAGAAGAAGGATGATAAACTTCTAGAGTTTCCTGGTAAACTTCAGCATGTCCAGTATGCAGCACGGTGAGACCCAGACTGGCCATAGTACTACACTATATATACTGTCTGGTCCATAGTACTACACTATATATACTTTCTGGTCCATAGTACTACACTATATATACTGTCTGGTCCATAGTACTACCCTATATATACTGTCTGGTCCATAGTACCTCACTATATATACTGTCTGGTCCATAGTACTACACTATATATACTGTCTGGTCCATAGTACTACACTATATATACTGTCTGGTCAATAGTACTACACTATATATACTGTCTGGTCCATAGTACTACATTATATATACTGTCTGGTCCATAGTACTACACTATATATACTATCTGGTCCATAGTACTACACTATATATACTGTCTGGTCCATAGTACTACACTATATATACTGTCTGGTCAATAGTACTACACTGTATATACTGTCTGGTCCATAGTACTACACTATATATACTGTCTGGTCCATAGTACTACACTATATATACTGTCTGGTCCATAGTACTACACTATATATACTGTCTGGTCCATAGTACTACACTATATATACTGTCTGGTCCATAGTACTACACTATATATACTGTCTGGTCCATAGTACTACACTATATATACTGTCTGGTCCATAGTACTACACTATATATACTGACTGGTCCATAGTACTACACTATATATACTGTCTGGTCCATAGTACTACACTATATATACTGTCTGGTCCATAGTACTACACTATATATACTGTCTGGTCCATAGTACTACACTATATATACTGTCTGGTCCATAGTACTACACTATATATACTGTCTGGTCAATAGTACTACACTATATATACTGTCTGGTCCATAGTACTACACTATATATACTGTCTGGTCCATAGTACTACACTATATATACTGACTGGTCCATAGTACTACACTATATATACTGTCTGGTCCATAGTACTACACTATATATACTGTCTGGTCCATAGTACTACACTATATATACTGTCTGGTCCATAGTACTACACTATATATACTGTCTGGTCCATAGTACTACACTATATATACTGACTGGTCCATAGTACTACACTACATATACTGTCTGGTCCATAGTACTACACTACATATACTGTCTGGTCCATAGTACTACACTATATATACTGTCTGGTCCATAGTACTACACTATATATACTGTCTGGTCCATAGTACTACACTATATATACTGTCTGGTCAATAGTACTACACTATATACTGTCTGGTCCATAGTACTACACTATATATACTGTCTGGTCCATAGTACTACACTATATATACTGACTGGTCCATAGTACTACACTATATATACTGTCTGGTCCATAGTACTACACTATATATACTGTCTGGTCCATAGTACTACACTATATATACTGACTGGTCCATAGTACTACACTATATATACTGTCTGGTCCATAGTACTACACTATATATACTATCTGGTCCATAGTACTACACTGTATATACTGTCTGGTCCATAGTACTACACTATATATACTGTCTGGTCAATAGTACTACTCTATATATACTGTCTGGTTTATAGTACTACACTATATATACTGTCTGGTCCATAGTACTACACTATATATACTGTCTGGTCCATAGTACTACACTATATATACTGTCTGGTCCATAGTACTACACTATATATACTGTCTGGTCCATAGTACTACACTATATATACTGTCTGGTCCATAGTACTACACTATATATACTGTCTGGTCCATAGTACTACACTATATATACTGTCTGGTCCATAGTACTACACTATATATACTGTCTGGTCCATAGTACTACACTATATATACTGTCTGGTCCATAGTACTACACTGTATATACTGTCTGGTCCATAGTACTACACTATATATACTGTCTGGTCCATAGTACTACACTATATATACTGTCTGGTCCATAGTACTACACTATATATACTGTCTGGTCCATAGTACTACACTGTATATACTGTCTGGTCCATAGTACTACACTATATATACTGTCTGGTCCATAGTACTACACTATATATACTGTCTGGTCAATAGTACTACACTATATATACTGTCTGGTCAATAGTACTACACTATATATACTATCTGGTCCATAGTACTACACTGTATATACTGTCTGGTCCATAGTACTACACTATATATACTGTCTGGTCAATAGTACTACACTATATATACTGTCTGGTCAATAGTACTACACTATATATACTATCTGGTCCATAGTACTACACTGTATATACTGTCTGGTCCATAGTACTACACTATATATACTGTCTGGTCAATAGTACTACACTATATATACTGGCTGGTCCATAGTACCTCACTATATATACTGTCTGGTCCATAGTACCACACTATATATACTGTCTGGTCAATAGTACTACTCTATATATACTGTCTGGTCCATAGTACTACACTGTATATACTATCTGGTCCATAGTACTACACTATATATACTGTCTGGTCCATAGTACTACACTATATATACTGTCGTGTCAATAGTACTACACTATATATACTGTCTGGTCAATAGTACTACACGATATATACTATCTGGTCCATAGTACTACACTGTATATACTATCTGGTCCATAGTACTACACTGTATATACTGTCTGGTCCATAGTACTACACTATATATACTGTCTGGTCCATAGTACTACACTATATATACTGTTTGGTCCATAGTACTACACTATATATACTGTTTGGTCCATAGTACTACACTGTATATACTGTCTGGTCCATAGTACTACACTATATATACTGTCTGGTCCATAGTACTACACTATATATACTGTCTGGTCAATAGTACTACACTATATATACTGTCTGGTCCATAGTACTACACTATATATACTGTCTGGTCCATAGTACTACACTATATATACTGTCTGGTCCATAGTACTACACTATATATACTGTCTGGTCCATAGTACTACACTATATATACTGACTGGTCCATAGTACTACACTATATATACTGTCAGGGCTCTGGTCAATAGTACTACACTATATATATACTGTAAGGGCTCTGGTCAATAGTACTACACTATATATACTGTCAGAGCTCTGGTCAATAGTACTACACTATATATACTGTCAGGGCTCTGGTCAATAGTACTACACTATATACTGTAAGACCATAGGGCTCTGGTCAATAGTACTACACTATATATACTGTCAGGGCTCTGGTCAATAGTACTACACTATATACTGTAAGCCCATAGGGCTCTGGTCCATAGTACTACACTATATATACTGTCAGGGCTCTGGTCAATAGTACTACACTATATATACTGTCAGGGCTCTGGTCAATAGTACTACACTATATATACTGTAAGACCATAGGGCTCTGGTCAATAGTACTACACTATATATACAGTCAGGGTTCTGGTCAATAGTACTACACTATATATACTGTCTGGTCAATAGTACTACACTATATATACTGTCTGGTCAATAGTACTACACTATATATACTGTCTGGTCCATAGTACTACACTATATATACTGACTGGTCAATAGTACTACACTATATATACTGTCTGGTCCATAGTACTACACTATATATACTGTCTGGTCCATAGTACTACATTATATATACTGTCTGGTCCATAGTACTACACTCTATATACTGTCTGGTCAATAGTACTACTCTATATATACTGACTGGTCCATAGTACTACACTATATATACTGTCTGGTCCATAGTACTACACTATATATACTGTCTGGTCCATAGTACTACATTATATATACTGTCTGGTCCATAGTACTACACTCTATATACTGTCTGGTCCATAGTACTACACTATATATACTGTCTGGTCCATAGTACTACACTGTATATACTGTCTGGTCCATAGTACTACACTGTATATACTGTCTGGTCCATAGTACTACACTCTATATACTGTCTGGTCCATAGTACTACACTATATATACTGTCTGGTCCATAGTACTACTCTATATATAATGTCTGGTCCATAGTACTACACTATATATACTGTCTGGTCAATAGTACTACACTCTATATACTGTCTGGTCCATAGTACTACACTATATATACTGTCTGGTCCATAGTACTACACTATATATACTGTCTGGTCCATAGTACTACACTGTATATACTGTCTGGTCCATAGTACTACACTCTATATACTGTCTGGTCCATAGTACTACACTATATATACTGTCTGGTCCATAGTATTACACTGTATATACTGTCTGGTCCATAGTACTACACTGTATATACTGTCTGGTCCATAGTACTACACTCTATATACTGTCTGGTCCATAGTACTACACTATATATACTGTCTGGTCAATAGTACTACTCTATATATACTGTCTGGTCCATAGTACTACACTATATATACTGTCTGGTCAATAGTACTACTCTATATATACTGTCTGGTCCATAGTACTACACTATATATACTGTCTGGTCAATAGTACTACTCTATATATACTGTCTGGTCCATAGTACTACTCTATATATACTGTCTGGTCCATAGTACTACACTATATATACTGTCTGGTCCATAGTACTACACTATATATACTGTCTGGTCCATAGTACTACACTATATATACTGTCTGGTCCATAGTACTACACTATATATACTATCTGGTCCATAGTACTACACTATATATACTGTCTGGTCAATAGTACTACACTATATATACTGTCTGGTCCATAGTACTACACTATATATACTGACTGGTCCATAGTACTACACTGTATATACTGACTGGTCCATAGTACTACACTATATATACTGTCTGGTCAATAGTACTACTTTATATATACTGTAAGGCTGATCTGACTTCAGTAATCATCATCATGACGTAGTGACTCACTGCTACCATGATCCTTCTTGCCCTGTGACCTTTCACCCCTCCAGGATATCAGTGGAGAACGTGGATGCAGAGTTCGAGTCGTTGTCGTCTCGCACGCGCTCAGTAGAGGAGAGCATCCAGGGAGAGACGGAGCTGCTGCTGCAGCTGGACCACTTCCTACAGGTCAGACACACAGAGAGAGGACAGGGACACAGAGAGAGAGGTCAGGGACACACCGAGAGAGGTCAGGGACACACAGAGAGAGGACAGGGACAAACACAGAGAGGTCAGGGACAAATAGAGAGGTCAGGGACACACACAGAGAGAGAGAGAGAGGTCAGGGACACAGAGAGAGAGAGGTCAGGGACACAGAGAGAGAGAGAGGTCAGGGACACAGAGAGAGAGGACAGGGACACACAGAGAGGTCAGGGACAAATAGAGAGAGGACAGGGACACACAGAGAGGTCAGGGACAAATAGAGAGGTCAGGGACACACACAGAGAGGTCAGGGACAAATAGAGAGGTCAGGGACACACACAGAGAGAGAGAGAGAGGTCAGGGACACACAGAGAGAGAGAGAGAGGTCAGGGACACACAGAGAGAGAGAGAGGTCAGGGACACACAGAGAGAGAGAGAGGTCAGGGACACAGAGAGAGAGATGTCAGGGACACAGAGAGAGAGATGTCAGGGACACACAGAGAGAGGAGAGGTCAGGGACACACAGAGAGAGGAGAGGTCAGGGACACACAGAGAGAGATGTCAGGGACACACAGAGAGAGGAGATGTCAGGGACACACAGATAGAGGAGAGGTCAGGGACACGCAGAGAGAGAGAGGTCAGGGATTGTATTTGAGTGTTAGTGTGTGTGTGTGTGTAGTAACAGTGTGTCTCCTCTCCTAGAATTCGACAGCAGCCCTGGTTGAGTTGCGAAGGCAGCGACAGGAGTTAAGGAACGAAGGGAACATTCTGATCGACTTCTTCTGCGAAGACAGAGAGTCCTTCAGGCTGGACGAGTGTTTCAAAGTCTTCCAAGACTTCTGCCTGAAGTTTCAGAAAGCAGTCAGGGTACTAGACCATCTTCATGTTAGTCTAGAAGACCAGAATAAATCACACTGGATGTCAGGGTACTAGACCATCTTCCTGTTAGTCTAGAAGACCAGAATAAATCACACTGGATGTCAGGGTACTAGACCATCTTCCTGTTAGTCATGAAGACCAGAATAAATCACACTGGATGTCAAGGTTTCCTCATTGTGACTATACAAGCGAGCTGTTACAGTTGAATAATGTTGAAACCTTTGGACTCTGTGTTTGAGGAGTATAATATAAAACTCTTGTTAAAATACTGAGTCTCTGCTACTGGTTGTCTGCTAAATGTGTACTGCTACTTCCCCCTGGTGTTCAACAAGTGTTATTACACCTGTATATACTTTAACACTGTTCTGTCCTCTCTCTCTCTCTCTCTACCGCTCACTCTCTCTCTGTCTCTCTTTCTCTTTCTTTCTCTCTCTTTCTCTCTCTCTCTCTCTCTCTCTCTCGCTCTCTCTCTACCGCTCTCTCTCTCTCTCTCTCTCTCTCTCTCTCTCTCTCTCTCTCTACCGCTCCCTCTCTCTCTCTCTCTCTCTCTCGCTCTCTCTCTACCGCTCTCTCTCTCTCTCTCTCTCTCTCTCTCTCGCTCTCTCTCTCTCTCTCTCTCTCTCTACCGCTCCCTCTCTCTCTCTCTCGCTCTCTCTCTCTACCGCTCTCTCTCTCTCTCTCTCTCTCCCATCTCTATCTGTCTCTCTCTCTCTCTCTCTCTCTCTACCGCTCTCTCTCTCTCTCTCTCTCCCATCTCTATCTGTCTCTCTCTCTCTCTCTCTCTCTCTCTCTCTCTACCGCTCCCTCTCTCTCTCTACCGCTCCCTCTCTCCCTCTTTCTTTCTCTCTCTCTACCGCTCCTTCTCTCTCTCTCTTTCCCTCGCTCTCCCTTTTGCGTCTCTCGCTCTCTCTCAATTTCAATTACATTTCAATTTAAGGGCTTTATTGACATGGGAAACATATGTTAACATTACCAAAGCAAGTGAAATAGATCATAAACAAAAGTGAAATAAACAATAAAAATGAGCAGTTAACATTACGCTCACAAAAGTTCCAAAAGAATAAAGACATTTCAAATGTCTATCCCTCCCCTCTCTGTTCTCTAGGACAACCTGGAGCGTGAGCTGAAGGAGGTGTCTCATCGTCGGATACAGGAGCTCGAGGAGAAACGCCACTCGTGGGCGGGCGGAGAGGAGGTGGGCGGGGTCTTCGGAATGCGCAGCAGCAGCGAGACGGACATAGAGGTGGCCCTATCCCAGGAGGAGGGGCTTATCGAGCTTCTCAAGTCCCGCCCGTGCTCGCCGCACAGCCCCCAGAATGCACTGAGGCGTTCCGGAAGCGTCCGCCGTTCTCGCGGCTCTGCATCTGCCGCGGCTGACCGTCAGCTGACTAGCCTGCTAACTCTAGGCATCACCTCTGACCTTCAGGTCGTAGGGGGGTCACCGAATCCCGGGCGCCGACTATGGAGGGGCGCCGAGCAGCGGGATTCCTCCCCCATGAGGTCACCTGAAACTGGGCTGAGGAGTCCCAACATCTCCCCTCTGACCAGACTTCAGCCTCAGAGACCTGCGGGTCACACTCAACCCCAGAATCAGCACCCTCAGGTAGACTGGCCCGGTCCACACTCCCCCTCCTCTAGACCCACCTCCTTAGGACCGAGGCACAGTCACCATAAACCTCAACCTGGCATCAACTCAAATCACAGCCCTCAGACAGCAACCGTTGACCACAAACCACAAAGCACAGACCTGAACCAGACCCCTGACCCTGACCACAACCAATCCAGTGGTCTGACCGTCGACCTTGAACGACATACTCTGGTTCCTAAGCTCCGAGCGTTCGACCTCGTCTTGACCCCACACGGTCACGACCAGGGAGATGTCGTCACCGACACAGACCTGGAGAAAGAGATTCCCAGAGACTCTATCCTCACGGATACACAGAAGAATCCCCAAGGGCGTTCTGAGGGGCGGGAAGAGAGGGAGAGGTCCGACTCTTCCAGACAGCGGGAGGAAGAGGTGGATGAGAATGGGAGGATAGTGGCTGCAGGGATAGTGAATGAGGAGCCTTCTGTGGGTGAAGTAGAGGAGAAGAGGGTAGAACAGGAGGAGGAGAAGGGTGTGTCTCGGACAGAGACGTTGACTGCAGATTGTCGTACTGATCGATCTCCATCCACAGCTATTCTAGACCTCTCGTCACATGCACAGAGCGGTGATAACCCCACACACACTGACGAGGCTGAGAGTCCAGCACACCAGGTATCCGCTTCTTCTATGGGTGAGTCCCCAGCCAATAGCATGCCTTCAGAATCTCAACCCACCAATGAGTACTCAGTGCCTGTATCCACCACTGACCAATCAGTGCCTGTTTCCTCCGATGAATCATCGGTTCCAGCAGTGTCTACCTCCGCCAATGAGCTGCCTGCGTCAGTCACCGCTGGTGCCTCTGATAGGTCAGCCCAGGGTACGAATCCCAAGACCAGCCAGGTGGCTAAGCCTTCCAGACCCCCCTCGACCACCAGCGGGCGAAAGACTGTCATCCGCACCCTCAACTCCTCAGAGAACCAGGGCATGAGGCGTGTGGTCCCTATCTTCAAGGCCAGTCGAAGTGGCTCGATCCCGGGTAAACAGGTGGAGAAATCCCCTGGCCACCAGAGCTCTGGTCCACGGACCACCACCACCACCTCCTCTAACCCAGCCGACCGCTCTCTTAGACGGGCAGAGAGGAGCTCCGCCACACCCCGTCGCAATAGCCTCCAGGTCGACGACCCCAAGGCCGAGTCTGTGACCACCACGGGTGTCCACGGCAATGCCCGAGACCAACCCCAACCTTCCAACCTCCAGAGGAAGCCGTCCTTCCGAAAGCCTCTCCGCCCCGTCGCCCCCAGACCGCCCCCAGAGGAAAAGATGTGCCGTTCCACCCTCCGAGCCCTCGCCGCCGCCGGTGGGGCTGTTCCAACAGCGGGGGGTGGAGGAGGTAACAGCCTCAGTGCCCCCCCGACCCCCTCCCACCGTGGAGGTGTCCCCGCCCCCCTCCCTGGATTTGCCCGAAACACAGCCGCTTCCTCTTTCAGACGGACCACACTCGCCCCCCCGGGGAGTACCCTCACCCCCTCTAAGAACTCTCCCCGTTCCTCCCCTGTCCCCTCTCCCGGACCCTCACCCCTCAGCCGGGCGGGGTCGTTGAGACACCACAGGGTGACCCCCGCGGGCCCCCCAGGCACAGACAACCCCATCAGGAGAACACAAAGTATCAAAGGACCCCTCCGCGCCCCGACCCCCAACCCCCTGCCCCCACAGACCCTCCCTGACTCGCTGGCGCACCCTAAAGGGCATGCAGGGAAAAACAGCAGCAGTTTCTCTGACAAGTCCACCCACTACAGAGACTCCAGTAAAGCACTGAAACCCACCTGGAGATAGAGGCCTAGTTCCAATACCTACCACATACTTCCTTTTCCCCGGCCTAGTTCCAATACCTACCACATACTTCCTTTTCCCCGGCCTAGTTCCAATACCGACCACATACTTCCTTTTCCCCGGCCTAGTTCCAATACCTACCACATACTTCCTTTTCCCCGGCCTAGTTCCAATACCTACCACATACTTCCTTTTCCCCGGCCTAGTTCCAATACCTACCACATACTTCCTTTTCCCCGGCCTAGTTCCAATACCGACCACATACTTCCTTTTCCCCGGCCTAGTTCCAATACCGACCACATACTTCCTTTTCCCCGGCCTAGTTCCAATACCGACCACATACTTCCTTTTCCCCGGCCTAGTTCCAATACCGACCACATACTTCCTTTTCCCCGGCCTAGTTCCAATACCGACCACATACTTCCTTTTCCCCGGCCTAGTTCCAATACCGACCACATACTTCCTTTTCCCCGGCCTAGTTCCAATACCTACCACATACTTCCTTTTCCCCGGCATAGTTCCAATACCTACCACATACTTCCTTTTCCCCGGCCTAGTTCCAATACCTACCACATACTTCCTTTTCCCCGGCCTAGTTCCAATACCTACCACATACTTCCTTTTCCCCGGCCTAGTTCCAATACCTACCACATACTTCCTTTTCCCCGGCCTAGTTCCAATACCGACCACATACTTCCTTTTCCCCGGCCTAGTTCCAATACCTACCACATACTTCCTTTTCCCCGGCCTAGTTCCAATACCGACCACATACTTCCTTTTCCCCGGCCTAGTTCCAATACCGACCACATACTTCCTTTCCCCCGGCCTAGTTCCAATACTCACAACATATTTCCTTGCTTCCTTTCCCCCGGCCTAGTTCCAATATTGACGACATGTATCTCTTGTTCCAATACAAACTACATGCCACATTACTTATGTTAACACTTATCGTATGTTCTCCAGATCTACAGGGTCGAGTCTTTCAAAATATATAGAAAAATAATTAAAGGACTTTTAAAGATGTAAATTAAGTCTAGATTTGTATTTTTGTGATCGTGATTTTATCTATCTCTACATCATGTTGTCATTGTATGGAAGAAACCTTTCTACGTCCCGAATAGTCCCCATATCAGTTCATAGTGCACTCCTTTAACCAGGGCCCATAGGGCTATAGTGCACAATGTAGGGATTAGGGGACCATTTGGGACAGAGACATGAGTACGTTTGATCTAGCTGTGTTTCCTGTTAAAACCTGTTCCCGAATGTGTTTGTATTAGCCAACTCCCCTGATTATCAATTGTCATGTCCTGGGCCTGATCTAGGATCAGTTTGTGCTTCAGCCAACCTGCCCTGGGCCTGTATTCATAAAGCCTCTCCTAGTAGTAGTGGTGATCTAGGATCAGGTCCCCCTTTTGTTTATAATCACCTTATTCATTGGCTGTATTAAAACAGGCAGACCAATTCTGATATTTTGCCCAGTCAAACGACCAATTATTGCCAAATAGATCAGAATTGGGATGCCTGTGTAAACGCGGCCATCGTGATCTAAAATACTAAACTGATCCTAGATCAGCACTCCTACTAGGAGAGGCTTTATGAATACAGGCCCAGGACATGTTGGCTGAAGCCTAAACTGATCCTAGATCACCACTCCTACTAGGAGAGGCTTTATGAATACAGGCCCAGGACATGTTGGCTGAAGCCTAAACTGATCCTAGATCACCACTACTACTAGGAGAGGCTTTATGAATACAGGCCCAGGACATGTTGGCTGAAGCACAAACTGATCCTAGATCAGCACTCCTACTAGGAGAGGCTTTATGAATACAGGCCCAGGACATGTTGGCTGAAGCCTAAACTGATCCTAGATCAGTACTCCTACTAGGAGAGGCTTCATGAATACAGGCCCAGGACATGTTGGCTGAAGCCTAAACTGATCCTAGATCAGCACTCCTACTAGGAGAGGCTTTATGAATACAGGCCCAGGACAGGTTGGCTGAAGCACAAACTGATCCTAGATCAGTACTCCTACTAGGAGAGGCTTTATGAATACAGGCCCAGGACAGGTTGGCTGAAGCACAAACTGATCCTAGATCAGCACTCCTACTAGGAGAGGCTTTATGAATACAGGCCCAGGACATGTTGGCTGAAGCACAAACTGATCCTAGATCAGCACTCCTACTAGGAGAGGCTTTATGAATACAGGCCCAGGACATGTTGGCTGAAGCCTAAACTGATCCTAGATCACCACTCCTACTAGGAGAGGCTTTATGAATACAGGCCCTGGACATGTTGGCTGAAGCCTAAACTGATCCTAGATCAGCACTCCTACTAGGAGAGGCTTCATGAATACAGGCCCAGGACATGTTGGCTGAAGCCTAAACTGATCCTAGATCAGCACTCCTTCTAGGAGAGGCTTTATGAATACAGGTCCAGGACATGTTGGCTGAAGCACTAACTGATCTGGGACCTGGCTATATCATTTTTGTATATTTGATTAATGAGACAATGAATAAACGTGTACACTTTAACCACTTGTTTAGAGACGTTGTCTGTGTGTGAAATGGCTCCCTGGTCAAAGGTAGTGCCTTAGATAGGGACTAAAAATATATATATATTTAACCGAGGCAAGTCAATGACAGCGTACTGGGGAACAGTGGATTACCTGCCTTGTTCAGGTGGTATAATTTACATATTTTTTATTTTTGTCAGCTCTGGGATTTGATCCAGCAACCTTTCGGTTACTAGACCAACGCTCTAACCGCTAGGCTCTAACCACTGGGCTACCTGCTCTAACCACTAGGCTCTAACCGCTAGGCTACCTGCTTTAACCACTGGGCTCTAACCACTAGACTACCTGCTCTAACCACTGGGCTAGCTGCTCTAACCACTAGGCTCTAACCGCTAGGCTACCTGCTTTAACCACTAGGCTCTAACCACTAGGCTCTAACCACTAGACTACCTGCTCTAACCACTAGGCTCTAACCACTAGGCTCTAACCACTAGACTACCTGCTCTAACCACTGGGCTAGCTGCTCTAACCACTAGGCTCTAACCACTAGACTACCTGCTCTAACCACTAGGTTCTAACCGTTAGGCTACCTGCTCTAACCACTAGGCTGCCTGCTCTAACCACTAGGCTGCCTGCTCTAACCACTAGGCTACCTGCTCTAACCACTAGGCTACCTGCTCTAACCACTAGGCTCTAACCACTAGACTACCTGCTCTAACCGCTAGGTTCTAACCGCTAGGCTAGCTGCTCTAACCACTAGGTTCTAACCACTAGACTACCTGCTCTAACCACTAGGCTCTAACCACTAGACTACCTGCTCTAACCACTAGGTTATAACCGCTAGACTACCTGCTCTAACCACTAGGTTCTAACCGCTAGACTACCTGCTCTAACCACTAGGTTCTAACCGCTAGACTACCTGCTCTAACCACTAGGCTAGCTGCTCTAACCACTAGGCTCTAACCACTAGACTACCTGCTCTAACCACTAGGTTATAACCGCTAGACTACCTGCTCTAACCACTAGGTTCTAACCGCTAGACTACCTGCTCTAACCACTAGGCTCTAACCACTAGGCTAGCTGCTCTAACCACTAGGCTCTAACCACTAGGCTAGCTGCTCTAACCACTGGGCTACCTGCTCTAACCACTGGGCTACCTGCTCTAACCACTGGGCTCTAACCACTAGGCTCTAACCACTAGGCTAGCTGCTCTAACCACTGGGCTACCTGCTCTAACCACTGGGCTACCTGCTCTAACCACTGGGCTACCTGCTCTAACCACTAGGCTCTAACCACTAGGCTCTAACCACTAGACTCTAACCACTAGGCTAGCTGCTCTAACCACTAGACTAGCTGCTCTAACCACTAGGCTAGCTGCTCTAACCACTGGGCTACCTGTCTCTAACCACTAGGCTACCTCCTCTAACCACTAGGCTACCTGCTCTAACCACTAGGCTACCTGCTCTAACCACTAGGCTAGCTGCTCTAACCACTAGGCTCTAACCACTAGGCTCTAACCACTTGGCTAGCTGCTCTAACCACTAGGCTAGCTGCTCTAACCACTGGGCTACCTGTCTCTAACCACTAGGCTACCTGCTCTAACCACTAGGCTAGCTGCTCTAACCGCTAGGCTAGCTGCTCTAACCACTGGGCTACCTGCTCTAACCACTGGGCTACCTGCTCTAACCACTAGGCTCTAACCACTGGGCTACCTGCTCTAACCACTAGGCTCTAACCACTAGGCTCTAACCACTAGGCTAGCTGCTCTAACCACTGGGCTACCTGCTCTAACCACTGGGCTACCTGCTCTAACCACTAGGCTCTAACCACTAGGCTGCCTGCTCTAACCACTAGGCTACCTGCTCTAACCACTAGGCTTTAACCACTAGGCTCTAACCGCTAGGCTCTAACCGCTAGGTTCTAACCGCTAGACTACCTGCTCTAACCGCTAGGCTAGCTGCTCTAACCACTAGACTACCTGCTCTAACCACTAAGCTCTAACTGCTAGGCTCTAACCACTAGGTTCTAACCGCTAGACTACCTGCTCTAACCACTAGGCTCTAACCGCTAGGCTAGCTGCTCTAACCACTAGAATACCTGCTCTAACCGCTAGGCTCTAACCACTAGGCTCTAACCACTAGGCTAGCTGCTCTAACCACTGGGCTACCTGCTCTAACCACTGGGCTACCTGCTCTAACCACTAGGCTCTAACCACTAGGCTGCCTGCTCTAACCACTAGGCTACCTGCTCTAACCACTAGGCTTTAACCGCTAGGCTCTAACCGCTAGGCTCTAACCGCTAGGTTCTAACCGCTAGACTACCTGCTCTAACCGCTAGGCTAGCTGCTCTAACCACTAGACTACCTGCTCTAACCACTAAGCTCTAACTGCTAGGCTCTAACCACTAGGTTCTAACCGCTAGACTACCTGCTCTAACCACTAGGCTCTAACCGCTAGGCTAGCTGCTCTAACCACTAGAATACCTGCTCTAACCGCTAGGCTCTAACCACTAGGCTCTAACCACTAGGCTAGCTGCTCTAACCACTGGGCTACCTGCTCTAACCACTGGGCTACCTGCTCTAACCACTAGGCTCTAACCACTAGGCTGCCTGCTCTAACCACTAGGCTACCTGCTCTAACCACTAGGCTTTAACCACTAGGCTCTAACCGCTAGGCTCTAACCGCTAGGTTCTAACCGCTAGACTACCTGCTCTAACCGCTAGGCTAGCTGCTCTAACCACTAGACTACCTGCTCTAACCACTAAGCTCTAACTGCTAGGCTCTAACCACTAGGTTCTAACCGCTAGACTACCTGCTCTAACCACTAGGCTCTAACCGCTAGGCTAGCTGCTCTAACCACTAGAATACCTGCTCTAACCGCTAGGCTAGCTGCTCTAACCACTAGACTACCTGCTCTAACCACTAGGCTCTAACCGCGAGGCTAGCTGCTCTAACCACTAGGCTAGCTGCTCTAACCACTAGACTACCTGCTCTAACCACTAGGCTCTAACTGCTAGGCTAGCTGCTCTAACCACTAGGCTCTAACCACTAGGCTAGCTGCTCTAACCACTAGACTACCTGCTCTAACCACTAGGCTCTAACTGCTAGGCTAGCTGCTCTAACCACTAGGTTCTAACCACTAGGCTACCTGCTCTAACCACTAGACTACCTGCTCTAACCACTAGGCTCTAACCGCTAGGCTCTAACCGCTAGGCTAGCTGCTCTCTAACTGTAATATTTGTGTTGTGGAGAAATGACCAGGCAGGAGACGGGAGTCCAGTTAGTTGTCGTTTAGTCCAAAACCTCTCGAGCTCTACAGTTCCCCGGCACAATAGTGCGCATGTGCATTTCCTATTAGGTGTAGTAACGTAACACTGCTGTAATACATCACTGCTTAGTAACAGCATAGTAACTAATATAAACAGATGTAGATCCCAGATACTACAGTCCTCCCCCATAGTGTTTAACTCCCAGAGAACAAGGTAAATATGTTAGGGAACTACTAATGCAATATCTGAACAATGCATTCTTTTTAAAAAATCAACTACTGGGTTGAAGCAGACTTTTCAGAGCCCAGCACAAATCCAGGGGATTATTCTGCCCTGAAGATGGAGTTTGTGTCCTAATAGCTAACCCAGGTAATGTCCTTTTTCTTTCCTTTTATCTAGGACATATTAAAGTGTTTGTTTGTTTTACTGTCTGTTAAACAGCTCAACTCACAGGTCAAGCTTTTGAGGTGCCCTTCGCTGTCGAATAGGATATCTCCGCTCCTCCTGGGCTTCCGGTAGTGGGCCAGGTTCGGGGGGGAAGGTCAGGCTCTGTCTCTCCCGTACGTCCACAGTCAGGAGAATAGTCCTGGGGGTCGTTATTGTTCTCTCGGCGTGTCTCTGCTGGGGCGTTGGACCGTAGCAGATGATTCACATGAACGTTGACCTGGCGATGACCAATGTGGACTTGGTAAGTCAAAGGTCCTCTGCGTTGCAAGATCACACCTGAGTTCCACAGGCTCTTGGGGTGTCTGAAATCACATACCATCACCCTCTCTCCCCTCTTTGAATTCTCTGACAGTCTTTGAGTGTCTGTCATGAGCTTTCTTCTGCTGTAGCTGGTGCTTTGCCACAGTGGTTGACAAGTCTGGTTTCAACAGTGTCAGGCGGGTACGTGGTTGGTGTCTCAGAAACAGTTCAGCTGGTGTACATTCCGTTACTGTGTGTGGTGTGTTACGGTAAGTAAACAGGAACCGGGGAAGCCTTTGGTGGGTGGGCAAAGACTGAACCTCGAGTCTAGTCCAGGCCTTCTTAAAGGTTTGCGCGGCTCGCTCCGTTTGATGCCGGATGGTAAGGTGGTGACAGGATGTGTCTTACTCCGTTGTTCTTGAGAAACATTTCAAAATCGTTTGACGTGAAAGGAGGGCCGTTGTCCGATACGAGCTCCTTGACTAGTCCAGAGGATGCGAACAGGTGTCTGAGAAGATTGATGGTCTTCTCAGCTGTAAGGTGCGCTCCAATGGTTGGTGCTGACACGAGGATGTTGTCCATGAAGCACACAACGTTTGTGGTGCGGCAGGGTAGCCTAGTGGTTAGAGCGTTGGACTAGTAACTGAAAGGTTGCCAGTTCAAATCCCCGAGCTGACAAGGTACAAATCTGTCGTTCTGCCCCTGAACAGGCAGTTAACCCCCTGTTCCTAGACCGTCATTGAAAATAAGAATTTGTTCTTAACTGACTTGCCTAGTTAAATAAAGGTAAAATGAAAATGTTAGGCTGTGCCATTTCAGACCATGTGTTTTTCACAAGGGTCTTTTCTAAGAATCTGGTTTTCAACAGAAACATTATATTGTTAAAATAATTCTTAAAGGAGCCTTTGTATTATAGTTTGTCCATATTTGTTTGTTACATTTTGTAAATAATATATTTTTTTTAAACATTATTTCTCTCTCCAATGCTGCTCTCTATCTCTCACACAGTGACGTGCGTTTTTTATAAGTATGAATAGTTTTGAACATGATAGTGTGATATTCTTCCAAATAATATAATAATAATAATAATAAAGTTTTTCATGTCAATATACGCTTGTCGGTGTAAGTTTATTTTGTCAGATAACCATGACATCTGTCATATCAGATCCTAGATATGTTAAATATATTTGATTGAATTCTAATAATTTGCCAAGCTTCAGAAAAATCTCCCACCTTGTGGCACGTGTCATAGCAAGGCGCCAGAGAGAGTGACCACGACGTGACGTCATCACAGCACGCCAACCCGTTTGGTTTCTCTTGCAGAAGATAAAAGAGACTGACAAGTGCCTCTTTCTCCGACCTATTTGAGCGTTTTATGTTTCTCTGTAGACTCCATGCTCTTCGCTGTCTGATGAACGGTTGTTAGCGTATTTTACGAAAAAAAGGGTCCAAAAGCAGATTTATTTCGAGTGCACAGACTGGATAAAACGCCACTGTACTAGCAACAACGGCCGTCTGTTTTTGGTGAAGGTGAGTTTAACGTTACTTGTGTGTTTAGATGGAAAGCATGAGTAAGCAAAGTGTCCACGAATTGCTTGTCGAGCTAAGTAGCTAGCTGTGTTAAAGAGAAGCGGTAACTTAGCAATGGCCATCAACCGTGTGCATGCCAAGTTTAGCCTCAACTTCTAAGCTTAGACTTAAACCAGATGTTTGATTGTTTAGAAGACACGTGCGTAGGTGCATTGCCCCAATATCTCCTGGTCAGCTCACACGTGCGTGGTCAGGGGAACAACTTCCTGCCTCTGAATGAAGTACTCTATTTCTAACCCACTTCCCCTCCCCCCCCCCATCCTCTACTTTGATTAGATCTGGGATGCTCATCTCTCCTGTTATCAAGTCTGAAGATGGGAGTAGTCTTGCTGGGTTTATGGAGTACTTTTACAATCTCTAACCCCCCCTCTCTCTCTTGTCCCAGTTTTATCGACCAGGATGCCCCAGTCCTCTTCTCTCATCTGAAGACGGTAGGACAGTAGTCTGGAGATGAAGCAGGATCCATTGACCAAGGGTGGTAGCACAGCTACATCCTGTCCAGGAAGGATAGACTCTATTGGGGTAATGATGCTAGCCAGCACCCCCTCCTCCACTTCCACCCTGTCTTCCTCCATATCCTCCCTCTCTTCCTCCATCTCTTCTTCATCCTCCTTGCAGGAAGAAAGGAGAAAGGGAGATGAGGAGTTCATTTGTGGAGAGGAGGAAGAGGGGGAGGTGGTCAGCGTTTCTATAGTAACCATAGCGGAGGAATCCTGCCCTTCGGAACCGTTTGGAACTGTCGCCCACGTGGAGGTAGCAGCCAATGAGAGTGCAGTGAGGGATGGAGACTGCCAATCAAAAACTTCACGAAGTACCCAGACTGAAGAAGAGGAGAAGCATGAGGGGGAAGGAGGAGAGGGTGTGAAAGAGAAGGATCAGGGAGAGGAGGAAGGTGAGATGGCTGAAGATGAGAGTGACCATTCTGCCCTGTTAGAGGAGGAGGATGAGGGAAGGAACCAGGTGTTTGTCTCGGATGACAACTTGGGGTTGTCGGACAGTCTCACCCCTGGAACACCAACACTCCTCAACATCAAGGTAAGAAATCACCCCCCCCCCCCCCCCCCAAGTCCAGAGATGCGACAGCCCGGTGTGCCATTGTGACATAGCTGCGCGGCTCTGAGGCCACTGCTCGCGAGGGATGCACGACCGCGCACCTCCCCAAAATTACCAACCAACGCGGATCTGGGGGCGTCTTTTATTCATATTTTTTGTTGTTGTTGTGTTGACGGTTAGATACATTTATTGAGCTCCTCTGAGAATTAGAAAAGAATGAAGTCCAACGGGCCAATATTCTAGAACACTGCTGTGCCTTCCGGAACATGTTTTTAGGTTCTGATGAGCACATCACACGGGGTCCGTTTCCAGACGGACTACATGGCAGATCTTACTGAGCTCAGAGAGCTGTTTAAACACATCAGCCAACCACATTATATCATGTGATGATATATGATGATGTGGCACGCAACCGTTGGTTGGCGCAACGACCTGCGCGTCTTGTCAGGCAGGAAGTTGACCAATGTGTATGTTCTAAACAGGAACTGGTTCGTTACTGGGGGTTCTAGACAGGAACTGGTTCGTTACTGGGGGTTCTAGACAGGAACTGGTTCGTTACTGGGGGTTCTAGACAGGAACTGGTTCGTTACTGGGGGTTCTAGACAGGAACTGGTTCGTTACTGGGGGTTCTAGACAGGTACTGGTTCGTTACTGGGGGTTCTAGACAGGAACTGGTTCATTACTGGGGGTTCTAGACAGGAACCCAACCTGCCCCTCTATTGGCTGAAGGATGGTATTACAGGGGGCTGTGTGTAGATTAGCAGGATGGCCAGTTGAAAGGGGCTGTGTGTAGATTAGCAGGATGGCCAGTTGAAAGGGGCTGTGTGTAGATTAGCAGGATGGCCAGTTGAAAGGGGCTGTGTGTAGATTAGCAGGATGGCCAGTTGAAAGGGGCTGTGTGTGTATTAGCAGGATGGCCAGTTGAAAGGGGCTGTGTGTGTATTAGCAGGATGGCCAGTTGAAAGGGGCTGTGTGTATATTAGCAGGATGGCCAGTTGAAAGGGGCTGTGTGTAGATTAGCAGGATGGCCAGTTGAAAGGGGCTGTGTGTGTATTAGCAGGATGGCCAGTTGAAAGGGGCTGTGTGTGTATTAGCAGGATGGCCAGTTGAAAGGGGCTGTGTGTAGATTAGCAGGATGGCCAGTTGAAAGGGGCTGTGTGTATATTAGCAGGATGGCCAGTTGAAAGGGGCTGTGTATATTTAAAAAAATATATATATATTTTTTTATTTATTTAACCTTTATTTAACTAGGCAAGTCAGTTAAGAACTACTTATTTACAATGACGGCCTAGGAACAGTGGGTTGACGGCCTTGTTCAGGGGAAGAACGACATATTTTTACCTTGTCAGCTCGTGGATTTGATGTATGTATTGGCAGAATGGCCTGTTGAAAGTGTGTGTGTGTGTGTGTGTGTGTGTGTTGTCAGTGGCCAGTTGAAGGGTGGGTGGCGTGTTTTGTCAAGGTGTCCTCTTGTTTCCTGTTCAGAGCACTTCATACTGGGTAATGTACAGTACCAGTTGAAAGTTTGGACACACCTAGGGTTCTACATTGTAGAATAATAGTGAAGACATCAAAACTATGAAATAACACATATGGAATCATGTAGTAACCAAAAAAGTGTTTAACAAATCAGAATATATTTTATATTTGAGATTCTTCAAAGTAGCCACCCTTTGCCTTGACTGCTTTGCACACTCTTGGCATTCTCTCAACCAGATTCAAGAGGTAGTCACCTGGAATGCATTTCAATTAACAGGTGTGCCTTGTTAAAAGTTAATTTGTGAAATTTCTCAATGTGTTTGAGCCAATCAGTTGTGTTGTGACACGGTAGGGGTGGTATTCAGAAGAGAGCCCCATTTGGTGAAAGACCAAGTCCATATTATGGCAAGAACTAAACAAAGAGAAACGACTGACTGCTGTGGCTGGCTAGCTAGCTAGCTTACTGCTGTGGCAGGCTAGCTAGCTAGCTAGCTTACTGCTGTGGCTGGCTAGCTAGCTAGCTAGCTTACTGCTGTGGCTTGCTGGCTAGCTAGCTTACTGCTGTGGCTGGCTGGCCAGCTAGCTAGCTTACTGCTGTGGCTGGCTGGCCAGCTAGCTAGCTTGTGGCTGGCTGGCTAGCTAGCTAGCTAGCTTACGGCTGTGGCTGGCTAGCTAGCTAGCTAGCTTACTGCTGTGGCTGACTAGCTAGCTAGCTAGCTTACTGCTGTGGCTGGCTGCTGTGGCTAGCTGACTGCTGTGGCTGGCTGGCTGGCTAGCGGACTGCTGTGGCCAAAAAGGACTAGCTAGCTAGCTTACTGCTGTGGCTGGCTAGCTAGCTAGCTAGCTTACTGCTGTGGCTGGCTAGCTAGCTAGCTAGCTTACTGCTGTGGCTGGCTGGCTAGCTAGCTAGCTTACTGCTGCGGCTGGCTGGCTAGCTAGCTAGCTTACTGCTGTGGCTGGCTAGCTAGCTTACTGCTGTGGCTGGCTGGCTAGCTAGCTAGCTAGCTTACGGCTGTGGCTGGCTGGCTAGCTAGCTAGCTTGTGGCTGGCTGGCTAGCTAGCTAGCTTACGGCTGTGGCTGGCTGGCTGGCTAGCTAGCTAGCTTACGGCTGTGGCTGGCTAGCTAGCTAGCTTACGGCTGTGGCTGGCTGGCTAGCTAGCTAGCTTACGGCTGTGGCTGGCTGGCTAGCTAGCTAGCTTACGGCTGTGGCTGGCTGGCTAGCTAGCTAGCTTACGGCTGTGGCTGGCTGGCTAGCTAGCTAGCTTACTGCTGTGGCTGACTAGCTAGCTAGCTAGCTTACTGCTGTGGCTGGCTGGCTGCTGTGGCCAAAAAGGACTCATTTTGCAAGTTGGATCATCTGATCCTTTGAGGCATTAAGTGTTCTTACACCATGATTTTAAACATTCTAATCAACTGGGAAACATCCACGGCAGGCATTGTTGCCACCTTAGCTCGCTACGTAACTTCTGAGTGAGAAGAAGCACGAGCACCCCCACCAGCCTACACAACTGCTCACACACACCTGTCGTTACTATGACAACTAGCGTAGCCATGTCATCAAATGACTGCTGTCTGAACACACACACACACATCCAATTTGGTCACTAAGTTCCCGAGTGGCGCAGTGGTCCACTACAGTCCCTGGTTC
>NW_024057830.1:0-5000 GCF_016432855.1 Salvelinus namaycush | reverse complement strand
GTTGGTAGACTGTTAGGAGTGACGCGGAGACTGGTTGGTTGGTAGACTGTTAGGAGTGACGCGGAGACTGGTCGGTTGGTAGACTGTTAGGAGTGATGCGGAGACTGGTCGGTTGGTAGACTGTCAGGAGTGATGCTGAGACTGGTCGGTTGGTTGACTGTTAGGAGTGATGCTGAGACTGGTCGGTTGGTAGACTGTTAGGAGTGATGCTGAGACTGGTCGGTTGGTAGACTGTTAGGAGTGACGCTGAGACTGGTTGGTTGGTAGACTGTTAGGAGTGATGCTGAGACTGGTCGGTTGGTAGACTGTCAGGAGTGATGCTGAGACTGGTCGGTTGGTAGACTGTTAGGAGTGATGCTGAGACTGGTCGGTTGGTAGACTGTTAGGAGTGATGCTGAGACTGGTCGGTTGGTAGACTGTTAGGAGTGAGACTGGTTGGTTGGTAGACTGTTAGGAGTGATGCTGAGACTGGTCGGTTGGTAGACTGTCAGGAGTGATGCTGAGACTGGTCGGTTGGTAGACTGTTAGGAGTGATGCTGAGACTGGTCGGTTGGTAGACTGTTAGGAGTGATGCTGAGACTGGTCGGTTGGTAGACTGTTAGGAGTGAGACTGGTTGGTTGGTAGATTGTTAGGAGTGATGCTGAGACTGGTCGGTTGGTAGACTGTCAGGAGTGACGCTGAGACTGGTCGGTTGGTAGACTGTTAGGAGTGATGCTGAGACTGGTTGGTTGGTAGACTGTTAGGAGTGACGCTGAGACTGGTCGGTTGGTAGACTGTCAGGAGTGATGCTGAGACTGGTCGGTTGGTAGACTGTTAGGAGTGATGCTGAGACTGGTCGGTTGGTAGACTGTTAGGAGTGAGACTGAGACTGGTCGGTTGGTAGACTGTTAGGAGTGAGACTGGTTGGTTGGTAGACTGTTAGGAGTGATGCTGAGACTGGTCGGTTGGTAGACTGTTAGGAGTGATGCTGAGTGGTCGGTTGGTAGACTGTTAGGAGTGATGCTGGTTGGTTGGTAGACTGTTAGGAGTGACGCTGAGACTGGTCGGTTGGTAGACTGTTAGGAGTGACGCTGAGACTGGTCGGTTGGTAGACTGTTAGGAGTGACGCTGAGACTGGTCGGTTGGTAGACTGTTAGGAGTGATGCTGGTTGGTTGGTAGACTGTTAGGAGTGACGCTGAGACTGGTCGGTTGGTAGACTGTTAGGAGTGACGCTGAGACTGGTCGGTTGGTAGACTGTTAGGAGTGACGCTGAGACTGGTCGGTTGGTATCACGCAGGCTTAGCTCTTCACCCTATTCCCTACATAGTGCACTATAGGCCCTGGTCAAAAGTAGTACACTACGTAAGGAATAGATCTGTGTTAAAGACCACAAATAGATGGAATGGCCGTTGGGTCGTGGGGGGGAGGAATGACCGGTGGGCCGTGGGAGGGAGGAATGACC
Source organism: Salvelinus namaycush (assembly GCF_016432855.1). Classification (NCBI taxonomy): domain Eukaryota; kingdom Metazoa; phylum Chordata; class Actinopteri; order Salmoniformes; family Salmonidae; genus Salvelinus; species Salvelinus namaycush. The sequence continues at coordinate 3,557 of NW_024057830.1, read as the reverse complement.
GGTGGGCCGTGGGAGGGGGGAATGACCGGTGGGCCGTGGGAGGGGGGAGTGACCCGGCTGGCCGTGGGAGGGGGGACTGACCCGGCGGGCCGTGGGAGGGGGGACTGACCCGGCGGGCCGTGGGAGGGGGGACTGACCCGGCTGGCCGTGGGAGGGGGGACTGACCCGGCTGGCCGTGGGAGGGGGGACTGACCCGGCTGGCCGTGGGAGGGGGGACTGACCCGGCGGGCCGTGGGAGGGGGGACTGACCCGGCTGGCCGTGGGAGGGGGGACTGACCCGGCTGGCCGTGGGAGGGGGGAATGACCCGGCGGGCCGTGGGAGGGGGGACTGACCCGGCTGGCCGTGGGAGGGGGGAATGACCCGGCGGGCCGTGGGAGGGGGGACTGACCCGGCGGGCCGTGGGAGGGGGGACTGACCGGTGGGCCGTGGGAGGGGGGAGTGACCGGTGGGCCGTGGGAGGGGGGAATGACCGGCGGGCCGTGGGAGGGGGGAATGACCGGTGGGCCGTGGGAGGGGGGACTGACCGGCGGGCCGTGGGAGGGGGGAATGACCGGCGGGCCGTGGGAGGGGGGAGTGACCCGGCGGGCCGTGGGAGGGGGGAGTGACCCGGCGGGCCGTGGGAGGGGGGAGTGACCCGGCGGGCCGTGGGAGGGGGGAGTGACCCGGCGGGCCGTGGGAGGGGGGAGTGACCCGGCGGGCCGTGGGTAGGGAGCTTTTTGGACTTCTAACCCTGTTTTAAACACAGTGTGTTTGAGCTACAGACGTTATGTCATTGGATACGTCTTCTGCATCCGTAAATACCAATCATTATTCTGATTGGCTAACGGGGGCTGAGCTAGTGCTGAGTTTGAGACAAGGGTGGATCCCAGTCCTGTGAAATCCTTAGATTAGGTCCTAATGAAGTCATGTAATTTGGCTGATTTCCTTATATGAACTGTAACTCAGTAAAATCGTAGAAATTATTGCATGTAGCGTTTTTGTTATTTTTGTTCAGTAAATTTTATAAAGACTTTCTCATGCCGTTAACCAGCATTTCTCTCTTGTTCTATTGGTTTTCATATCAACTTTATTTTATTGTCCAGAAGTCGATGCACAATCCTAGTCATGTTCGCAACCCATCCTAGTTGTTGCTGTTGGATTTCCCCTCTTTCTATTCTAACAGAGATTTACGTCTCTGTCACATATGGAACCTCTATCAGGTGGGCTGGTCGGGAACTGTGGGTTCCGGGGCCCGGTCGGAACTGTGGGTTCCGGGGCCCGGTCGGAACTGTGGGTTCCGGGGCCCGGTCGGAACTGTGGGATCCGGGGCCCGGTCGGAACTGTGGGATCCGGGGCCCGGTCGGAACTGTGGGATCCGGGGCCCGGTCGGAACTGTGGGATCCGGGGCCCGGTCGGAACTGTGGGTTCCGGGGCCCGGTCGGAACTGTGGGTTCCGGGGCCCGGTCGGAACTGTGGGTTCCGGGGCCCGGTCGGAACTGTGGGTTCCAGTGAATAGCATTTTGGTAAATGTTTGAAAATTAGGTTTTATTAGCTGCTCCAGCAGGATGATTGTTACATGTTTCTATTATTAAGCTCTGAAAGGAAAATGTCCGGTCCTTGTAGGTGTAGATGTTCTGTTGATCACGTCATTTTACCGTTTTGAATTTATTTTATAGTTTGACTAGGTAATGAGGGTAGCTTAGTCGACAGCAAAATTGGCTGAAATCTGCATCCCTAACTCAATCAAATGTATTCATCAAGACCTTTTTTACATCAGCTGATATCTCAAAGTGCTGTACAGAAACCCAGCCTAAAACCCCCAAATGGCAAGCAATGCAGGTGTAGAAGCACGGTGGCTAGGAAAAACTCCCTAGAAAGGCCAAAACCTAGGAAGAAACCTAGAGAGGAACCAGGCTATGAGGGGTGGCCAGTCCTCTTCTGGCTGTGCCGGGTGGAGATTATAACAGAACATGGCCAAGATGTTCAAATGTTCATAAATGACCAGCAGGGTCAAATAATGATAATCACAGTCGTTGTAGAGGGTGCAACAGGTCAGCACCTCAGGAATAAATGTCAGATGGCTTTTCATAGCCGATCATTTAGAGGTCAAGATGGCAGGTGCTGTAGAGGGAGAGGGATTAAGTTCTACACCAGATAAGACAGGATAATTACACCAGATAAGACAGGAGAATTACACAGGATAAGACAGACTGACCTTAGCCCCCCGGGCATATAGAGTATTGCAGCATAGATACTGGAGGCTGAGACGCTGTGGCCCCGTCTGATGAACGATACCCTCGGACAGGGCCGAAAGGGCAAGATATAAAAAGCACATCTCCCCCACACCACTAGAGGGACGTCAACAGACCACTAACTTACTACCCTGAGGCGCAGAACCAGACAGGAAGATCACGTCAGTGACTCAACTCCCTCAAGTTGAGTATAGCAAAAAAGGGCCTGGCAGAGCACTAGTAAGCCAGTGACTAGGGTCCGAGACAGAGAATCCCAGTGGAGAAGGGAGCCGACCAACCCGAGACAGCTCGGGGCGGTTTGTCACTCATGTGCCATTCGCCTTCACACCTTCGGGCCAGACGACACTCAATCATATGACCTACAGTAGAGACTCTTCAGTACAGACTTAACGGTCGAGACCGAGTCTGCGTTTCTCACATGGGTAGGCAGACCATTCCATAAAAATGGAGATCTATAGGAGAAAGCCCTGCCTCCAGCTGTTTGCTTAGAAATTCTAGGGACAATTAGGAGGCCTGCGTCTTGTGACCGTAGCGTACGTGTAGGTATGTACGGCAGGACCAAATCAGAGAGAGGTAGGAGCAAGCCCATGTAATGCTTTGTAAGTTACCTTGAAATCAGTCCAAGCTTAACAGGGAGCCAGTGTAGAGAGGCTAGCACTGGAGTAATGTGAGACATTTCTTTGTCAAGATTTTAGCAGCCATATTCTTTTGGCGGGATGTGCGTGGGATATGGTGAGGAGAGGCCTCATTTAGAGCTGGGGGATATGGTTACTAGGGTAAACAGGAGGAGAGGCCTCATTTAGAGCTGGGGGGGGATATGGTTACTAGGGTAAACAGGAGGAGAGGCTCATTTAGAGCTGGGGGGGATATGGTTACTAGGTAAACAGGAGGAGGCCTCATTTAGAGCTGGGGGGATATGGTTACTAGGGTAAACAGGAGGAGAGGCCTCATTTAGAGCTGGGGGGGATATGGTTACTAGGGTAAACAGGAGGAGAGGCCTCATTTAGAGCTGGGGGGGATATGGTTACTAGGGTAACCAGGAGGAGAGGCCTCATTTAGAGCTGGGGGGATATGGTTACTAGGGTAAACAGGAGGAGAGGCCTCATTTAGAGCTGGGGGGGTATGGTTACTAGGGTAAACAGGAGGAGAGGCCTCATTTAGAGCTGGGGGGATATGGTTACTAGGGTAACCAGGAGGAGAGGCCTCATTTAGAGCTGGGGGGATATGGTTACTAGGGTAACCAGGAGGAGAGGCCTCATTTAGAGCTGGGGGGATATGGTTACTAGGGTAAACAGGAGGAGAAGGCCTCATTTAGAGCTGGGGGG
>NW_024057829.1:0-83592 GCF_016432855.1 Salvelinus namaycush | reverse complement strand
GAGGGCCACAGCATAGTCCTTTAGTCTCTATGGACCAGATGCCAGTTGGTGATGGCCACAGCGTAGTCCTTTAGTCACTATGGGCCAGATGGCCAGTTGGTGAGGGCCACAGCATAGTCCTTTAGTCTCTATGGGCCAGGTGGCCAGTTGGTGAGGGCCACAGCATAGTCCTTTAGTCTCTATGGGCCAGGTGGCCAGTTGGTGAGGGCCACAGCATAGTCCTTTAGTCTCTATGGGCCAGGTGGTCAGTTGGTGAGGGCCACATCATAGTCCTTTAGTCTCTATGGGCCAGTTGGTGAGGGACACAGCATAGCCCTTTAGTCTCTATGGGCCAGGTGGCCAGTTGGTGAGGGCCACATTATAGTCCTTTATCTCTATGACCAGATTGCCAGTTGGTGAGGGCCACAGCATAGTCCTTTAGTCTCTATGGGCCAGATGGCCAGTTGGTGAGGGCCACAGCATAGTCCTTTAGTCTCTATGGACCAGGTGGCCAGTTGTTGAGGGACACAGCATAGTCCTTTAGTCTCTATGGGCCAGATGGCCAGTTGGTGAGGGCCACAGCATAGTCCTTTAGTCTCTATGGGCCAGATGGCCAGTTGGTGAGGGCCACAGCATAGTCCTTTAGTCTCTATGGACCAGGTGGCCAGTTGGTGAGGGCCACAGCATAGTCCTTTAGTCTCTATGGGCCAGATGGCCAGTTGGTGAGGGCCACAGCATAGTCCCTTTAGTCTCTATGGGCCAGATGGCCAGTTGGTGAGGGCCACAGCATAGTCCTTTATTCTCTATGGGCCAGATGGCCAGTTGGTGAGGGCCACAGCATAGTCCTTTAGTCTCTATGGGCCAGATGGCCAGTTGGTGAGGGCCACAGCATAGTCCTTTAGTCTCTATGGGCCAGATGGCCAGTTGGTGAGGGCCACAGCATAGTCCTTTAGTCTCTATGGGCCAGATGGCCAGTTGGTGAGGGCCACAGCATAGTCCTTTAGTCTCTATGGGCCAGATGGCCAGTTAGTGAGGGCCACAGCATAGTCCTTTAGTCTCTATGGACCAGGTGGCCAGTTGGTGAGGGCCACAGCATAGTCATTTAGTCTCTATGGGCCAGATGGGCAGTTGGTGAGGGTCATAGCATAGTCATTTAGTCTCTATGGGCAAGATGGCCAGTTGGTGAGGGATACAGCATAGTTCTTCAGTCTCTATGGAACAGATGGCCAGTTGGTGAGGGCCACAGCATAGTCCTTTAGTCTCTATGGGCCAGATGGCCAGTTGGTGAGGGCCACAGCATAGTCCTTTAGTCTATATGGGCCAGGTGGCCAGTTGGTGAGGGCCACAGCATAGTCATCTAGTCTCTATGGGCCAGATGGGCAGTTGGTGAGGGCCACAGCATAGTCATTTAGTCTCTATGGGCCAGATGGCCAGTTGGTGAGGGAAACAGCATAGTCCTTTCGTCTCTATGGACCAGATGGCAAGTTGATGAGGGCTACAGCATAGTCCTCTAGTCTCTATGGGCCAGGTGGCCAGTTGGTGAGGGCCACAGCATAGTCCTTTAGTCTCTATGGGCCAGATGGGCAGTTGGTGAGGGCCACAGCATAGTCATTTAGTCTCTATGGGCCAGATGGCCAGTTGGTGAGGGAAACAGCATAGTCCTTTAGTCTCTATGGAACAGATGGCCAGTTGGTGAGGGCTACAGCATAGTCCTTTAGTCTCTATGGAACAGATGGCCAGTTGGTGAGGGCCACAGCATAGTCCTTTAGTCTCTATGGGCCAGATGGCCAGTTGGTGAGGGCCATAGCATAGTCCTTTAGTCTCTATGGACCAGATGGCCAGTTGGTGAGGGCTACAGCATAGTCCTTTAGTCTCTATGGGCCAGGTGGCCAGTTGGTGAGGGCCACAGTATAGTCCTTTAGTCTCTATGGGCCAGATGGCCAGTTGGTGAGGGCCACAGTATAGTCCTTTAGTCTCTATGGACCAGTTGGCCAGTTGGTGAGGGCCACAGCATAGTCCTTTAGTCTCTATGGACCAGATGGCCAGTTGGTGAGGGCCACAGCATAGTCCTTTAGTCTCTATGGACCAGATGGACAGTTGGTGAGGGCCACAGCATAGTCCTTTAGTCTCTATGGACCAGATGGCCAGTTGGTGAGGGCCACAGCATAGTCCTTTAGTCTCTATGGACCAGTTGGACAGTTGGTGAGGGCCACAGCATAGTCCTTTAGTCTCTATGGACCAGATGGCCAGTTGGTGAGGGCCACAGCATAGTCCTTTAGTCTCTATGGGCCAGTTGGTGAGGGCCACAGCATAGTCCTTTAGTCTCTATGGACCAGATGGTGAGGGCCACAGCATAGTCCTTTAGTCTCTATGGGCCAGATAGCCAGTTGGTGAGGGCCACAGCATAGTCCTTTAGTCTCTATGGGCCAGTTGGTGAGGGCCACAGCATAGTCCTTTAGTCTCTATGGGCCAGTTGGTGAGGGCCACAGCATAGTCCTTTAGTCTCTATGGACCAGATGGCCAGTTGGTGAGGGCCACGGCATAGTCCTTTAGTCTCTATGGGCCAGATGGTCAGTTGGTGAGGGACACAGCATAGTCCTCTAGTATCTATGGACCAGGTGGCCAGTTGGTGAGGGCCACAGCATAGTCCTTTAGTATCTATGGGCCAGATGGCTAGTTGGTGAGGGCCACAGCATAGTCCTTTAGTCTCTATGGACCAGGTGGCCAGTTGGTGAGGGACACAGCATAGTCCTTTAGTCTCTATGGACCAGGTGGCCAGTTGGTGAGGGACACAGCATAGTCCTTTACTCTCTATGGGCCAGTTGGTGAGGGCCACAGCATAGTCCTTTAGTCTATATGGGCCAGGTGACCAGTTGGTGAGGGCCACAGCATAGTCCTTTAGTCTCTATGGACCAGGTGGCCAGTTGGTGAGGGACACAGCATAGTCCTTTAGTCTCTATGGACCAGGTGGACAGTTGGTGAGGGACACAGCATAGTCCTTTAGTCTCTATGGACCAGGTGGACTGTTGGTGAGGGACACAGCATAGTCCTTTAGTCTATATGGGCCAGGTGACCAGTTGGTGAGGGCCACAGCATAGTCCTTTAGTCTCTATGGACCAGGTGGCCAGTTGGTGAGGGACACAGCATAGTCCTTTAGTCTCTATGGACCAGGTGGACAGTTGGTGAGGGACACAGCATAGTCCTTTAGTCTCTATGGACCAGGTGGACAGTTGGTGAGGGAGACAGCATAGTCCTTTAGTCTCTATGGACCAGGTGGCCAGTTGGTGAGGGACACAGCATAGTCCTTTAGTCTATATGGGCCAGGTGACCAGTTGGTGAGGGCCACAGCATAGTCCTTTAGTCTCTATGGACCAGGTGGCCAGTTGGTGAGGGACACAGCATAGTCCTTTAGTCTCTATGGACCAGGTGGACAGTTGGTGAGGGACACAGCATAGTCCTTTAGTCTCTATGGACCCGGTGGACTGTTGGTGAGGGACACAGCATAGTCCTTTAGTCTCTATGGACCAGTTGGTGAGGGCCACAGCATAGTCCTTTATTCTCTATGGGCCAGTTGGTGAGGGCCACAGCATAGTCCTTTATTCTCTATGGGCCAGATGGCAGGTTGGTGAGGGCCACAGCATAGTCCTTTAGTCTCTATGGACCAGGTGGACAGTTGGTGATGGCCACAGCGTAGTCCTTTAGTCTCTATGGGCCAGAGGGCCAGTTGGTGATGGCCACAGCGTAGTCCTTTAGTCTCTATGGGCCAGAGGGTCAGTTGCTGAGGGCCACAGCATAGTCCTATAGTCTCTATGGACCAGATGGCCAGTTGGTGATGGCCACAGCGTAGTCCTTTAGTCGCTATGGGCCAGATGGCCAGTTGGTGAGGGCCACAGCATAGTCCTTTAGTCTCTATGGACCAGGTGGCCAGTTGGTGAGGGCCACAGCGTAGTCCTTTAGTCTCTATGGGCCAGTGGGCCAGTTGGTGATGGCCACAGCGTAGTCCTTTAGTCTCTATGGGCCAGAGGGCCAGTTGGTGATGGCCACAGCGTAGTCCTTTAGTCTCTATGGGCCAGAGGGTCAGTTGGTGAGGGCCACAGCATAGTCCTTTAGTCTCTATGGACCAGATGGCCAGTTGGTGATGGCCACAGCGTAGTCCTTTAGTCGCTATGGGCCAGATGGCCAGTTGGTGAGGGCCACAGCATAGTCCTTTAGTCTCTATGGACCAGATGGCCAGTTGGTGATGGCCACAGCGTAGTCCTTTAGTCACTATGGGCCAGATGGCCAGTTGGTGAGGGCCACAGCATAGTCCTTTAGTCTCTATGGGCCAGGTGGCCAGTTGGTGAGGGCCACAGCATAGTCCTTTAGTCTCTATGGGCCAGGTGGCCAGTTGGTGAGGGCCACAGCATAGTCCTTTAGTCTCTATGGGCCAGGTGGTCAGTTGGTGAGGGCCACATCATAGTCCTTTAGTCTCTATGGGCCAGTTGGTGAGGGACACAGCATAGCCCTTTAGTCTCTATGGGCCAGGTGGCCAGTTGGTGAGGGCCACATTATAGTCCTTTAGTCTCTATGGACCAGATTGCCAGTTGGTGAGGGCCACAGCATAGTCCTTTAGTCTCTATGGGCCAGATGGCCAGTTGGTGAGGGCCACAGCATAGTCCTTTAGTCTCTATGGACCAGGTGGCCAGTTGTTGAGGGACACAGCATAGTCCTTTAGTCTCTATGGGCCAGATGGCCAGTTGGTGAGGGCCACAGCATAGTCCTTTAGTCTCTATGGGCCAGATGGCCAGTTGGTGAGGGCCACAGCATAGTCCTTTAGTCTCTATGGACCAGGTGGCCAGTTGGTGAGGGCCACAGCATAGTCCTTTAGTCTCTATGGGCCAGATGGCCAGTTGGTGAGGGCCACAGCATAGTCCTTTAGTCTCTATGGGCCAGATGGCCAGTTGGTGAGGGCCACAGCATAGTCCTTTATTCTCTATGGGCCAGATGGCCAGTTGGTGAGGGCCACAGCATAGTCCTTTAGTCTCTATGGACCAGATGGCCAGTTGGTGAGGGCCACAGCATAGTCCTTTAGTCTCTATGGACCAGTTGGACAGTTGGTGAGGGCCACAGCATAGTCCTTTAGTCTCTATGGACCAGATGGCCAGTTGGTGAGGGCCACAGCATAGTCCTTTAGTCTCTATGGGCCAGTTGGTGAGGGCCACAGCATAGTCCTTTAGTCTCTATGGACCAGATGGTGAGGGCCACAGCATAGTCCTTTAGTCTCTATGGGCCAGATAGCCAGTTGGTGAGGGCCACAGCATAGTCCTTTAGTCTCTATGGGCCAGTTGGTGAGGGCCACAGCATAGTCCTTTAGTCTCTATGGGCCAGTTGGTGAGGGCCACAGCATAGTCCTTTAGTCTCTATGGACCAGATGGCCAGTTGGTGAGGGCCACGGCATAGTCCTTTAGTCTCTATGGGCCAGATGGTCAGTTGGTGAGGGACACAGCATAGTCCTCTAGTATCTATGGACCAGGTGGCCAGTTGGTGAGGGCCACAGCATAGTCCTTTAGTATCTATGGGCCAGATGGCTAGTTGGTGAGGGCCACAGCATAGTCCTTTAGTCTCTATGGACCAGGTGGCCAGTTGGTGAGGGACACAGCATAGTCCTTTAGTCTCTATGGACCAGGTGGCCAGTTGGTGAGGGACACAGCATAGTCCTTTACTCTCTATGGGCCAGTTGGTGAGGGCCACAGCATAGTCCTTTAGTCTATATGGGCCAGGTGACCAGTTGGTGAGGGCCACAGCATAGTCCTTTAGTCTCTATGGACCAGGTGGCCAGTTGGTGAGGGACACAGCATAGTCCTTTAGTCTCTATGGACCAGGTGGACAGTTGGTGAGGGACACAGCATAGTCCTTTAGTCTCTATGGACCAGGTGGACTGTTGGTGAGGGACACAGCATAGTCCTTTAGTCTATATGGGCCAGGTGACCAGTTGGTGAGGGCCACAGCATAGTCCTTTAGTCTCTATGGACCAGGTGGCCAGTTGGTGAGGGACACAGCATAGTCCTTTAGTCTCTATGGACCAGGTGGACAGTTGGTGAGGGACACAGCATAGTCCTTTAGTCTCTATGGACCAGGTGGACAGTTGGTGAGGGAGACAGCATAGTCCTTTAGTCTCTATGGACCAGGTGGCCAGTTGGTGAGGGACACAGCATAGTCCTTTAGTCTATATGGGCCAGGTGACCAGTTGGTGAGGGCCACAGCATAGTCCTTTAGTCTCTATGGACCAGGTGGCCAGTTGGTGAGGGACACAGCATAGTCCTTTAGTCTCTATGGACCAGGTGGACAGTTGGTGAGGGACACAGCATAGTCCTTTAGTCTCTATGGACCCGGTGGACTGTTGGTGAGGGACACAGCATAGTCCTTTAGTCTCTATGGACCAGTTGGTGAGGGCCACAGCATAGTCCTTTATTCTCTATGGGCCAGTTGGTGAGGGCCACAGCATAGTCCTTTATTCTCTATGGGCCAGATGGCAGGTTGGTGAGGGCCACAGCATAGTCCTTTAGTCTCTATGGACCAGGTGGACAGTTGGTGATGGCCACAGCGTAGTCCTTTAGTCTCTATGGGCCAGAGGGCCAGTTGGTGATGGCCACAGCGTAGTCCTTTAGTCTCTATGGGCCAGAGGGTCAGTTGCTGAGGGCCACAGCATAGTCCTATAGTCTCTATGGACCAGATGGCCAGTTGGTGATGGCCACAGCGTAGTCCTTTAGTCGCTATGGGCCAGATGGCCAGTTGGTGAGGGCCACAGCATAGTCCTTTAGTCTCTATGGACCAGGTGGCCAGTTGGTGAGGGCCACAGCGTAGTCCTTTAGTCTCTATGGGCCAGTGGGCCAGTTGGTGATGGCCACAGCGTAGTCCTTTAGTCTCTATGGGCCAGAGGGCCAGTTGGTGATGGCCACAGCGTAGTCCTTTAGTCTCTATGGGCCAGAGGGTCAGTTGGTGAGGGCCACAGCATAGTCCTTTAGTCTCTATGGACCAGATGGCCAGTTGGTGATGGCCACAGCGTAGTCCTTTAGTCGCTATGGGCCAGATGGCCAGTTGGTGAGGGCCACAGCATAGTCCTTTAGTCTCTATGGACCAGATGGCCAGTTGGTGATGGCCACAGCGTAGTCCTTTAGTCACTATGGGCCAGATGGCCAGTTGGTGAGGGCCACAGCATAGTCCTTTAGTCTCTATGGGCCAGGTGGCCAGTTGGTGAGGGCCACAGCATAGTCCTTTAGTCTCTATGGGCCAGGTGGCCAGTTGGTGAGGGCCACAGCATAGTCCTTTAGTCTCTATGGGCCAGGTGGTCAGTTGGTGAGGGCCACATCATAGTCCTTTAGTCTCTATGGGCCAGTTGGTGAGGGACACAGCATAGCCCTTTAGTCTCTATGGGCCAGGTGGCCAGTTGGTGAGGGCCACATTATAGTCCTTTTGTCTCTATGGGCCAGATTGCCAGTTGGTGAGGGCCACAGCATAGTCCTTTAGTCTCTATGGGCCAGATGGCCAGTTGGTGAGGGCCACAGCATAGTCCTTTAGTCTCTATGGACCAGGTGGCCAGTTGTTGAGGGACACAGCATAGTCCTTTAGTCTCTATGGGCCAGATGGCCAGTTGGTGAGGGCCACAGCATAGTCCTTTAGTCTCTATGGGCCAGATGGCCAGTTGGTGAGGGCCACAGCATAGTCCTTTAGTCTCTATGGACCAGGTGGCCAGTTGGTGAGGGCCACAGCATAGTCCTTTAGTCTCTATGGGCCAGATGGCCAGTTGGTGAGGGCCACAGCATAGTCCTTTAGTCTCTATGGGCCAGATGGCCAGTTGGTGAGGGCCACAGCATAGTCCTTTATTCTCTATGGGCCAGATGGCCAGTTGGTGAGGGCCACAGCATAGTCCTTTAGTCTCTATGGGCCAGATGGCCAGTTGGTGAGGGCCACAGCATAGTCCTTTAGTCTCTATGGGCCAGATGGCCAGTTGGTGAGGGCCACAGCATAGTCCTTTAGTCTCTATGGGCCAGATGGCCAGTTGGTGAGGGCCACAGCATAGTCCTTTAGTCTCTATGGGCCAGATGGCCAGTTAGTGAGGGCCACAGCATAGTCCTTTAGTCTCTATGGACCAGGTGGCCAGTTGGTGAGGGCCACAGCATAGTCCTTTAGTCTCTATGGGCCAGGTGGCCAGTTGGTGAGGGACACAGCATGGGGAAAGACAAACATGATCACCCTGTTGCAGGAAAACTAAAATGTGTCGTGTATTTCAGTGTATTTAAGCTTTAAAAAAGGTTTCTGAAGATGATAAATTCCACTTTTCTATTTTAAAATGGTTCATTAATTATAATCTATATACTAATGCAAATGTCTTGTTGCTGCAGGATTATTCTCCTGCTGTAGCAAACTGGTTCAAATTAAGATCCAACATCTGTAGCAATATACCTCTCTCTAATGTATATGGCTCTATCAGGATATATATACCTCTCTCTAATGTATATGACTATATCAGGATATATATACCTCTCTCTAATGTATATGGCTCTATCAGGATATATATACCTCTCTCTAATGTATATGGCTCTATCAGGATATATATGCCTCTCTAATGTACATGGCTATATCAGGATATATATACCTCTCTCTAATGTATATGACTATATCAGGATATATATACCTCTCTCTAATGACTCCATCAGGATATATATACCTCTCTCTAATGTATATGACTCTATCAGGATATATATACCTCTCTAATGTATACGGCTATATCAGGATATATATACCTCTCTCTAATGTATATGACTATATCAGGATATATATACCTCTCTCTAATGTATATGGCTCTATCAGGATATATATATACCTCTCTCTAATGTATATGACTATATCAGGATATATATACCTCTCTCTAATGTATATGACTATATCAGGATATATATACCTCTCTCTAATGTATATGACTATATCAGGATATATATACCTCTCTCTAATGTATATGGCTCTATCAGGATTCACTTTTGACCATTTGACATATTTTATTTACTGTTGTTTAGGCTGGTTGAATGAGTTGTCTATGAAAGCTACTTCATCTGCAAGAAAACAGGCGGCTGCACCAGTGACTGTAAGTTATGTGATTTCCTCATATTAAATTAAAAGTATGTTTGTAGCCTACGCAGTTACAAAATTGCTGTTGAAACTGTGACACATATTTATATACAGTACATTCTCTGTCCTGCTACTGGTAGGACTATAACATTATGTGAACTGATCTGAACAGGTTTAGACTGGTCATCTATGATATGTAGGCTATAGCCGAGGTATAGACCTTGATCTGCATATCACTAACAAACTGCTATTATACATTATAACCTAGCCTACTTTACATAATATAACATCTACATATCACTTACAACCCTCTACTATACATTATAATGTAGTCTACTTTACATAATATAACATATACATATCACTAACAACCCACTATTATACATTATAACCTAGTCTACTTTACATAATATAACATCTACATATCACTAACAACCCACTACTATACATTATAACCTAGTCTACTTTACATAATATAACATCTACATATCACTAACAACCCACTACTATACATTATAACCTAGTCTACTTTAATACTAACCTCCCGGGTGGCGCAGTGGTCTAGGGCACTGCATCGCAGTGCTAGCTGCGCCACCAGAGTCTCTGGGTTCGCGCCCAGGCTGGGCTGGGTTCGCGCCCAGGCCCAGGCTCTGGCGCAGCCGGCCGCAACCGGGAGGTCCGTGGGGCGACGCACAATTGGCATAGCGTCGTCCGGGTTAGGGAGGGTTTGGCCGGTAGGGATATCCTTGTCTCAGTATGTAAAATGTAGTGAAATGTAAAAAATGTTATAAAATGTATGCACTCTACTTTAAGTCGCTCTGGATAAGAGTGTCTGCTAAATGACTAAAATGTAAATGTAAATGTAAATACTAGTCCTAGTAACTTTCTGAATGGATCAAAGATTTCCCCCTCAGACCAATCATGTCCGTTTTAGCCCTTCTGTCTACATTCTCAGATACATTTAGAAAACAACAGATTGAAAGACAATAAATGTCCTACTTTTAATTCACACAAATAATTGTGAGACATGGCCTTGTGTTGCTGTACTGTATATAACTACCTTAACAAACAGTGACTTATTATTATTATTATTATTATTATTGTTGCTGTACTGTTTATAACTACCTTAACAAACAGTGACTTATTATTATTATTATTATTATTGTTGTTGCTGTACTGTCTATAACTACCTTAACAAACAGTGACTTATTATTATTATTATTATTATTGTTGTTGCTGTACTGTCTATAACTACCTTAACAAACAGTGACTTATTATTATTATTATTAATAATATTATTGACAGTTACCATGGAGATGCCATTTCACAACTACATATTCATGTGATTGCATTAAATCACCTGACTGTTTCGATATGTCTGTTAGTAAATGTTTCATAAGAGATCATTAATAAATGATAACAATTGACATTAAAGAATTACTGTGTTAACCACAAGCAACATGCTGGATCTCTGTTTAGGGGTCAGTTCTGAAAAAATGAGTCTCTCTGGGAAGAGAGAGGAGGGGGGCCCTGCCTCTAAAACGAGTCTCTTTGGGGAGAGAGAGGAGGGGGGCCCTGCTTCTAAAAGGTGTCCCTCTGGGGAACATGACACCAAATCTAAGAGGTGAGATGACAATTTTTGAAATAATTATTAACAGTTTATTTCCAAAATGCATCACATGGGTTTTTTCATCAGAAATGGTTGCTTATGGGTACCTTCAATATTACTGTTCTCAGATTTTCAGTTAATAGATTTTAGATGGGTATATCTTTATAAAATTATTATTACTATTATTACTGTCTTCTTTTTCAAGATGTGGCCGATTTAAACAGCCAGAATACATTTTTGAAATAAGATCATTTTTTTTTTTTACGACATCTCATTTCTAAATGGCTGCTGGGTAATTTGATATCCATCGAAATCTTCATTTGTAGAAATCAAATTGAGCGAATGCTGCGCAGGTTAACTGAGTTGCAAACCAAATGGACAGGTCTAGCTCATTGAAACTATTTTCGTAATAATATTATGTTAGTAAATACAATTATAGTACTAAATAGCATTTTGATTATTTTGTTAATCAAAACCTGTCTAAGCATTTAGCTTTTATTGTTTTGTTATTTTATGATATTTATTATTGCAGGGCAGAACACTTGATCAACAAGATACACTAGTTTTATTTTTCAAATGTGGTTTGAACTGTGTGACCAAGTAACCGCTATGTGAAAATCCAGCAATTGGCGTGGGATAGGTGGGGCAGGTTTGAGATCTAAGGAATTAACAAGAAAAAAACAGTTTATTTATCAGCTGCATCACCAATGTCTGTACGTGAAATAATAACTTTTAATTTCTAAATATTTCCAATAGATGGCAGCATAAGACCACGAAGCATCAGTTATAGGCTACAAGCAGCAATATGACATAAAATAGCATGAAACCACAGACTATATGTCCCATGATTTTCTAAAATGGTCTCATTACTTTAGTCAGCTATATATCTTGTATTAGGGCTGTGTTGCTTTCAGGAGAGAAAGAAATAGTGATTATAGCAGGTATTGAACCTTGGGTAAATAATCACTAGTCAGAACCTCATCCTTAGTATGCATGCATAATAAAAATAAAATAAAAATTTAATATCTGATATTGCAAATAAACAGCCTCGGAATTGTAAAGACAAGAGTGCGTCTTAAAGCCCACCAATAAATTACACTAACCCTCCCGGTTAGTAAATTTACCTCAACATGCCCTTCGCTTGCTCGAGAAGGCAGAGTGGGTCGATGCTGGTTGATGAATTTGACAATGAATGTACCTGGAAAATACGTTTTTCTCGACCAGAGGTGACTGAATTAATGTTCAGGCTTATTGATAATCGTTATATTAATGAAGTATAATTTCAAAACATGAGCATAAAAACATGTAATAATAAACATTAATCATCATTATATTCCTTCACAGTAATCTGTTAAATGCTTTTTCAGTCCTTCCTCTTGCGTTAGCAGTGTGGAAAGGGACAGAAAGAAGCACACAGGAGTTTTCCTGTGAGGGGGAGTGGTGGTGTATCCAGGGAGAAAACTAAACTCATCTTCTGAAATGTCATTTGTGGTCTTATGCTGCCATCTATTGAAATTATGTAGCAACTGCAGTAGTACTGAATAATGTGTAATTCCTTACTAAAGTAGTAAATATGCAGAATTACAAAATATATAATCTTCTAGATCATTTTATCACTTACAACCATAAAATAACCACTTATAGCATAACAAACAATTAAACTGACATAAACCAAAAACACCATACATTTAGTTTATTTAGTTAATTACCAAATTGAGCCGGTCGGTCACATTTGAGAGTGAGGCAGATATATAGCATTTTGCAACAAAAAACATGATTATTTGTCCCTCTGAAATGAAACCATCAAGTGATAGAATATAAACAAATACATGTCTGTCATTGAACAACCCCATGCCATGATTAGATTCTTTCTGTAAGCAATAAAATCGAATTCACCAACTTTTCTGAAAATTGATACATAGCATTTTAGAATGAAACTCTTCTTATGTTTCCCATCTGAGCTCAGAGTAGTTGAGAGATGTAATGTTTGTCTCTGTTGTGTTGAAGACCAATCAAGGAAGAGAGACCAGCCTCCCCTGTACCCAGCTGTCTGTCCATGAAGAGAGACCAGTCTATGGAGCCACCTATGAAGATTAGAGAGGAAGACTCTTCTACTGAACAAAGGTAAGAAGAACTCATGGGTCATGGTCAGTGAGTTAAACAACACTGTCTCTAGTCATTTCTCTTCTCCCATTTTCACATTTCTTTTTGTTCTTTTCATAATCCATAGGCTAATCCTTTATCCATTTCATAGTCCTAAAACAATATCAAACAAACACAACATTCCCTTTGTGTGTGTGTGTGTGTGTGTGTGTGTGTGTGTGTGTGTGTGTGTGTGTGTGTGTGTGTGTGTGTGTGTGTGTGTGTGTGTGTGTGTGTGTGTGTGTGTGTGTGTACTCCCTGGATGAGGAGATGTAATCTTATGTTTTGTCCACAGAAACCAACAGGAGAGATCAGAGTCAGAGATTCTCAGTGGTCAGTCTTCCCAGAGTCATCAAACAGACCTGGCCTCCATATTCAGTGTATGTGGTCCTGTTATGTACATTTGTTTTTGTTTACCTCAAGTAAAGTTGATCTGTCAATCATTCATTAATGTGTTAATGAGAAAGCATTTATTCTCTTGCTTAACTTATTTACGTTATTTATTTCAGTTGCTTGAAGAGAAAATGATGACATTTGTGAAGAACGAGCTGAAGATGTTCAAGACAATTCTTAGTCCAGATCTCCCAGAAGGCTTTGAGAGTCAGAAGCAGGAAAAGGAAGTGGAGGATGCTGAAGATGAGAAGCAGGAGAGCAGTGCCAGAGAGGGGGCTCTGAAGATCACACTGCACGTCCTGAGGAAAATGAACCAGAAGGAGCTTGCTGACACACTGGAGAAATGTAAGATCTGTCTGCCTCATGTTGAATGCTGTTTTATAACATTTAAAAGCTGTAGCTAAAGTACAGCTGAAGTAGCTGTGTAACTCAATGATATTGTAGCAGCCTTAACACAACACCTAGTGACCTCATCAAGTAGCAGCAGGGATGTGTTGTGTTGATTAATTTAGAGAGAGAGAGAGAACATTAATAATACCATCAATAATACCAATAATAATATAATCAGTCACACCAGTCTGTAATGCATTATGAAAACATTTATACAGTGAAGAGAAATAATTATTATATTTTAACTTTATAACAGTCCTGCAATACTGTAGGCATTAAAACATACGTAATATTAATATCCTCTGTGTTATTTCTAGATTCAGATGAGCTTGCTGTGATTTGCCAACGTGAACTCAAATCTAATCTAAAGAAGAAGTTTCAAAGTGTATTTGAGGGGATCGCTAAACAAGGAAACCCAACACTTCTCAATAAGATCTACACAGAGCTCTACATCACAGAGGGTGGAACAGGAGAGGTCAATAATGAACATGAGCTGAGACAGATTGAGACAACAACCAGGAAACAAGCAAGACCAGAGACTGCAATCAAATGTAACGACATCTTCAAACCCTTAACTGGACAAGACAAACATATCAGAACTGTGCTGACAAAGGGAGTCGCTGGCATTGGAAAAACAGTCTCTGTGCAGAAGTTCATTCTGGACTGGGCTGAAGGAAAAGCAAATCAGGATGTTAAATTTGTTTTTTCATTCCCTTTCCGAGAGCTTAATTTGATGAAAGGGGACAAACACACTTTGATTGAACTTCTCAATCACTTCTCAATGGAAACCAAACAATCAACAATCTCCATCTACGACACGTACAAAGTTCTGTTCATCTTTGATGGTCTGGATGAGTGCCGACTGCCCCTAGACTTCCAGAAGAACAAGATCTGTTGTGACGTCACAGAGTCAACCTCAGTGGATGTTCTTCTGACAAATCTCATCAAGGGAAATATGCTTCCCTCTGCTCTCCTCTGGATAACTACCCGACCTGCAGCAGCCAATAAGATACCTTCAGGGTGTGTTGACCAGGTGACAGAGGTACGAGGGTTCAATGACCCACAGAAGGAGGAGTACTTCAGGAAGAGATTCAGTGATGAGGACCTGGCCAACAGAATCATCTCACACGTAAAGACATCAAGGAGCCTCCACATCATGTGTCACATTCCAGTCTTCTGTTGGATTTCTGCAACAGTCCTTGAACACATGCTGAAACATAAGACAGAAGAGATGCCCAAGACTCTGACTGAGATGTACACACACCTTGTTGTGTTTCATACCAAACAGAAGAATGAAAAGTATCTTGGGATAGAAGAGACAGGTCCACACTGGAATAAAGAGAGCATTCTGTCACTGGGAAAACTGGCTTTTCAACAGCTTGTGAATGGCAATCTGATTTTCTATGAAGAAGACCTGAAAGAGGCTGGCGTTGATGTCAAGGAAGCCTCAGTGTACTCAGGATTGTGCACACAGCTCTTTAAAGAGGAATGTGGGCTGTACCAGGACAAGGTGTACTGCTTTGTTCATCTGAGCATTCAGGAGTTTCTGGCTGCTGTATATGTGTTCCTCTCATTCATCAACAACAATGAGAATCTAATGGACAAACAGCAAACAAAGTCCAGTATCTTTTCTTTGCTGTTCAGAGACAAGCCTGAAGTTAATGTCTACAAGAGTGCTGTGGATAAAGCCTTACAAAGTGAGACAGGAAACTTGGACCTTTTCCTTCGCTTCCTTTTGGGCCTCTCACTGGAGTCCAATCAGAAGCACTTACAAGGTCTGCTGACAAAGTCAAGAAGCAGATCACAGATCCATGAAGAAACAGTGAAGTACATCAAGGAGAAGATCAGGGAGAATCCCTCTCCAGAGAGGTGCATCAATCTGTTCCACTGTCTGAATGAACTGAATGACCATTCTCTAGTGGAGGAGATCCAAAGCTTCCTGAGCTTAGGAAGTCTCTCTAGAGACAAACTGTCACCTGCACAGTTGTCAGCTCTGGTCTTTGTGTTGCTGACTTCAGAAAAGGAGCTGGATGTGTTTGACCTGAAGAAATACTCCAGATCAGAGGAAGGTCTTCTGAGGCTGCTGCCAGTGGTCAAAGCCTCCAGAGCTGCTCTGTGAGTAAATAAAATGACATTTAAGTACTAATCATCAGGAAGCAATATTACATTAAGAGAAAAATATGTATTAAAATTTGGATATAATATTATATTGAATCAATGCATTGATTTTCACATCAGTATAACATATTGACCATACAAGACGGAAGATGAATCTATATGTTGTTTGAAAGAATAAACCAAATGTATTTGCCATTGTCCTTCTACACTACTCGTTAAATTAACAGTGTGTTTGTGAAATCATGATGATCTCTTTGTCAGGCTGTCAGGCTGTGGAGTCACAGAGGAAGGCTGTGCTTCTCTGGTCTCAGCTCTGAGGTCAAACCCCTCACACCTGAGAGAGCTGGATCTGAGTAACAATGACCTGAAGGATTCAGGAGTGAAGCTGCTCTCTGCTGTACTGGGGAATCCCCACTGTAAACTGGAGACTCTGAGGTCAGTATTCCTGTAGTTGGTCAACAAGTGATAACTGTTCACCAGATCCACATGTGTTTACCAGACACACATAGTCCACACCATATGTGTTTGGACAGTGAAGCTTACAGTTTTAAATGTGGTGAGAGGTTAGTATGTTTTGTTGTAGCCTCTGTTATTGGTAATGGTGAGAGGTTAGCATGTTTTGTTGTAGTCTCTGTTATTGGTAATGGTGAGAGGTTAGCATGTTTTGTTGTAGTCTCTGTTATTGGTAATGGTGAGAGGTTAGCATGTTTTGTTGTAGTCTCTGTTATTGGTAATGGTGAGAGGTGAGCATGTTTTGTTGTAGCCTCTGTTATTGGTAATGGTGAAAGGTTAGCATGTTTTGTTGTAGTCTCTGTTATTGGTAATGGTGAGAGGTTAGTATGTTTTGTTCTAGCCTCTGTTATTGGTAATGGTGAGAGGTTAGCATGTTTTGTTGTAGTCTCTGTTATTGGTAATGGTGAGAAGTTAGCATGTTTTGTTGTAGTCTCTGTTATTGGTAATGGTGAGAGGTTAGTATGTTTTGTTGTAGTCTCTGTTATTGGTAATGGTGAGAGGTTAGCATGTTTTGTTGTAGTCTCTGTTATTGGTAATGGTGAGAGGTGAGCATGTTTTGTTGTAGCCTCTGTTATTGGTAATGGTGAGAGGTTAGCATGTTTTGTTGTAGCCTCTATCTTTCTCACTCATTATGATTCATGATTTGTATTAATCAAGGCATCATCAGGATTAATTTAGTAGTGTTTAGAAACATGGTATCTTCTCACTTATAATGAACATTTCTCCAGTCATCATCCACAATTTTAATATTGGGCAAAACATTATCTATAACACAACCAAAACAAACTGAAAAATTAATCAACGAGTTTGAGTCACAGGCATGATGTAGTCATTGTGTTCAAGGAATATCAGACCAAACACTCAACTTTTGACTACTTTAATACACCATAAGTGAACTGGTCAAAATACTTATGACTTCAGATAGGGGGACTAGATACATAAAGTGTTTTTATTTTTCTAAATTGTGAAACAGATATGTATTAAAACACCCTCAAATAAAATGTGACATTATATACTGTCACCTCATATGAAACATTTGATCTGAAATTCAAAATGTTGGAGTACAGAGCCAAATTAAAAATGTTTGCTTCAATGTCAAAATAGATATGGTGTGGACTGTATACTCAATACAATCTAAATCTGATACCTCACTGTCTTTTGACTGATACTGCTTTTTAAACTGGTCTGGTCAGTCTACTCAAATATTCGTACTATACATTTCTCTCTTCAAGTAATACTGTCATCATTTATAATAATGATACATTAATTCATTTATGAATAGATATGGCAGGTTTCAGAACACTGATATATCTGAATATGTTGAAAAAAATATACTGCCACTATTTTCACCACCAAAGAATAGCAGTGTGGTTTTAATATGATTTGACTCTTTGCAGGCTGTCAGGCTGTCTAGTCACAGAGGAAGGCTGTGCTTCTCTGGTCTCAGTTCTGAGGTCAAACCCCTCACACCTGAGAGAGCTGGATCTGAGTAACAATGACCTGAAGGATTCAGGAGTGAAGCTGCTCTCTGCTGGACTGGGGAATCCCCACTGTAAACTGGAGACTCTGAGGTCAGGATTCCTGTAGTTGGTCAACAAGTGATAACTGTTCACCAGATCCACATGTGTTTACCAGACACACATAGTCCACACCATAAGTGTTTGGACAGTGAAGCTTACAGTTTTACATTTGGTGCTATGCTCCAGCATTTTGGATTTGAGATATAATGTTTCATATTAGGTGACAGTACAGAATGTCACCTTTTATTTGAATGTATTTTCATACATATATTTTACCATTTAGAAATGAAAGCACTTTCTGTACGTAGATCTTCCATTTGAAAATGTCTTAATTATTTGGACAAATGAACCTATATTGTATTAAAGTAGTCCTAAGTTTAGTATTTGGTCCCATATTCCATGCCTGCAGTGATTACATCAAGCTTGTGATTCTACAAACTTGTTGAATTCATTTGCAGTTTGTCTTGGTTGTGTTTTGGATGATGTTTTTCCTAATAGAAACTGAATGGTGAATAATGTGCTGTCATTTTGGAGTCACTTCACTTGTATTGTCAGTAAGAATAGAAGATGTTTCTGAACACTTCTACATTAATGTGGATGCTACCATGATTATGAATAATCATGAATGATTCGTGAATAATGATGAATGAGAAAGTTAGAGGCACAAATATCATACCCCCTCTGTTATTGGTAATGCTGAGAAGTTAGAATGTTTTGTTGTAGCCTCTGTTATTAGTAATGGTGAGAGGTTAGCATGTTTTGTTGTAGTCTCTGTTATTGGTAATGGTGAGAGGTTAGCATGTTTTGTTGAAGCCTCTGTTATTGGTAATGGTGAGTGGTTAGCATGTTTTGTTGTTGCCTCTGTTATTAGTAATGGTGAGAGGTTAGCATGTTTTGTTGTAGTCTCTGTTATTGGTAATGGTGAGAGGTTAGCATGTTTTGTTGTAGCCTCTGTAACTTTTCCACTCATTATTATTCATGATTCATTCATGATTTGTATTAATCAAGGCATCAACAGGATTAATTTAGTATTGTTTAGAAACATGTTATCTACTCACTTATAAAGAAAATTACTCCGGTCATCATCCTGAATTCAGTTACTATTGGACAAAACATAACCCAAAACACAACCTAAACACACTGCAAATTCAACCAAAGAGTTTGAGACCAAATACTAAACTTTTGACTTCTTTAATACACTATGAGTTAATTGGTCAGAATACTTATGACTTCTTCAAATAGGGGGACTAGATGCATAAAGTGCTTTCATTTCTAAATGGTGAAACAGATATGTATTAAATATCCTCAAATAAAAGGTGACATTATATACTGTCACCTCATATGAAACATTTGATCTGAAATCCAAAATGTTGGAGTATAGAGACACATTTAAAATGTTAGCTTCAATGTCAAAATAGATATGGTGTGGACTGTATACTCAATACAATCTAAATCTGATACCACCACTGTCATTATAGATATGGTGTGGACTGTATACTCAATACAATCTAAATCTGATACCTCACTGTCATTATAGATATGGTGTGGACTGTATACTCAATACAATCTAAATCTGATACCTCACTGTCAAAATAGATATGGTGTGGACTGTATACTCAATACAATCTAAATCTGATACCTCACTGTCTGTCTTTTGACTGATACTGCTTTTAAAACTGTCTGGTCAGTCTACTCAAATATTTGTAATATACTTTTTTCGCTCTACAAGCAATATTATGATCATTTATATTTATGCTACATTAATTTATGATTAGATATGGCAGGTTTCAGACACTGATATATATGAACATTTTGAAAAAATATACTGCCACTATTTTCACCACCAAAGAATATCAGTGTGGTTATAATATGATTTGACTCTTTGCAGGCTGTCAGGCTGTCTAGTCACAGAGGAAGGCTGTGCTTCTCTGGTCTCAGCTCTGAAGTCAAACCCCTCACACCTGAGAGAGCTGGACCTGAGTAACAATGACCTGAAGGATTCAGGAGTGAAGCTGCTCTCTGCTGGACTGGGGAATCCCCACTGTAAACTGGAGACTCTGAGGTCAGTATTCCTGTAGTTGGTCAACAAGTGATAACTGTTCACCAGATCCACATGTGTTTACCAGGCACACATAGTCCACACCATATGTGTTTGGAGAGTGATGCTTAGTTTTAAATTTTGTGCTATGCTCCAGCATTTTGGATTTGAAATAAAAAAAATTAATATGAGATCACAGTTCAGAATGTCACCTTTTATTTGAGGTTAATGGTGAGAGGTTAGCATGTTTTGTTGTAGCCTCTGTTATTGGTAATGGTGAGAGGTTAGCATGTTTTGTTGTAGTCTCTGTTATTGGTAATGGTGAGAGGTTAGCATGTTTTGTTGTAGTCTCTGTTATTGGTAATGGTGAGAGGTTAGCATGTTTTGTTGTAGTCTCTGTTATTGGTAATGGTGAGAGGTTAGCATGTTTTGTTGAAGCCTCTGTTATTGGTAATGGTGAGAGGTTAGCATGTTTTGTTGTAGTCTCTGTTATTGGTAATGGTGAGAGGTTAGCATGTTTTGTTGTAGCCTCTGTTATTAGTAATGGTGAGAGGTTAGCATGTTTTGTTGTAGTCTCTGTAACTCTCTTACTTATTATTATACATGATTCATTCATGATTTTTCTTAGTCATGGCATCAGTATTCATTTAGTAGTGTTTAAAAAACATGTTATCTACTCACTTAGACAGAACATTTTAATGTTGGGAAAAAACACAACCAAAACAAACTGCAAATGCAACGAGTTTGAGTCACAAGCTTAATGTAGTCATTGTGTTAAAGGAATATCAGACCAAACACTCAACTTTTGACTAATTTAATACACTATGAGTTAATATGTCAGAATAGTAATGACTTCTTCAAATGGGGGGACTAGATACATAAAGTGCTTTTATTTTTTATAAATGGTGAAACAAATGTGTATGAAAATATCCTAAAATAAAGGGGACATTATATACTGTCACCTCAAATGAAACATAGCTTCACTGTTAAAACAGATATGGTGTGGACTGTACACTCAATCAATCTAAATATGATACCTCACTGTCTGTCTTTTGACTGATACTGCTTTTTAAACTGGTCTGGTCAGTATTCAAACTTTTGTACTATACATTTTTCTCTCTACAAGTAATATTATGATCATTTATAATAATGAAACATCCATTTATGAATAGATATGGCAGGTTTCAGGACACTGATGTATCTGAACATTTTGAAAAAATATACTGCCACTATTTTCACCACCAAAGAATATCAGTGTGATTTTAATATGATTTTACTCTTTGCAGGCTGTCAGGCTGTCTAGTCACAGAGGAAGGCTGTGCTTCTCTGGTCTCAGCTCTGAGGTTAAACCACTCACACCTGAGAGAGCTGGACCTGAGCTACAATCACCCAGGAGACTCAGGAGTCAGACTGCTCTCTGCTGGACTAGAGGATCCACACTGCAGACTGGAGAAACTCAAGTATGTAGAGGGTTTATGTCAATGTTCATATCAAATCAAAGTCTATTCGTCACGTGTGCCGAATACAACACCTTACAGTGAAATGCAGGCTCTAACCAAAAGTGCACAAAAATGTAGCGAGGCTATATACAGACACCGGTTAGTCAGGCTTATTGAGGTAGTATGTACATGTAGGTATGGTTAAAGTGACTATGCATATATGATGAACAGAGAGTAGCAGTAGTGTAAAAAGAGGGGTTGGCGGGTGGTGGGACACGATGCAAATAATCCGGGTAACCATTTGGTTACCTGTTCATTAGTCTTATGGCTTTGGGGTAAAACCTGTTGAAGCCTTGTTGTCCTAGACTTGGCACTCCGATACCGCTTGCCATGCGGTAGTAGAGAGAACAGTTTATGACTGGGGTGGCTGGGGTCTTTGACAATTTTTAGGGCCTTCCTCTGACACTGCCTGGTGTAGAGGTCCTGGATGGCAGTGATGTACTGGGCCGTACGCAGTGATGTACTGGGCCGTACGCAGTGATGTACTGGGCCGTACGCACTACTCTCTGAAGTGCCTTGCGGTTGGAGGCCGAGCAATTACCGTACCAGGCAGTGATGCAACCAGACAGGATGCTCTCAATGTTGCAGCTGTAGAACCTTTTGAGGATCTCAGGACCCATGCCAAATCTTTTTGTTTCCTGAGGGGGAATAGGCTTTGTCGTGCCCTCTTCACGACTGTCTTGGTGTGTTTGGACCATTCTAGTTTGTTGTTGATGTGGACACCGAGGAACTTGAAGCTCTCAACCTGCTCCACTACAGCCCCGTCGATGAGAATGGGGGCGTGCTCGGTGCTCCTTTTCCTGGTCCACAAAGATCTCCTTATGTTGAGGAATAGGTTGTTATTCTGGCACCATCCGGTCAGTTCTCTGACTTCCTCCCTATAGGCTGTCTTGTCGTTGATCAGGCCTACCACTGTTGTGTCGTCTGCAAACCTAATGATGGTGTTGGAGTCGTGCCTGGCCATGCAGTCGTGGGTGAACAGGGAGTACAGGAGGGGACTGAGCACGCACCCCGAGGGGCTCCAGTGTTGAGGATCAGCTTGGCAGATGTGTTGCTACCTACCCTCACCACCTGGGAGCGGCCCATCAGGAAGTCCGTGATCCAGTTGGAGAGGGAGGTGTTTAGTCTCAGGTTCCTTAGCTTAGTGATGAGCTTTGAGGGTACTATGGGGTTGAACGCTGAACTGTAATCAATGAATAGCATTCTCACGTAAGTGTTCCTTTTGTCCATGTGGGAAAGGGCAGTGTGGAGTGCAATAGAGATTGCATCATATGTGGATCTGTTTGGGCGGTATGCAAATCTGAGTGGGTCTAGGGTTTCTGGGATAATGGTGTTGATGTGCGCCATTACCAGCCTTTCAAAGCACTTCATTGCTATGGGTCTGCAGTCATTTAGGCAGGTTGTCTTTGTGTTCTTGGGCCCAGAGAGTATGGTGGTCTTTTTTATTTATATATATATATTTTTTTACCTTTATTTAACTAGGCAGGTTAGTTAAGAACAAATTCTTATTTTCAATTACAGCCTAGGAACAGTGGGTTAACTGCCAGCTCAGGGGCAGAATGACAGATTTGTACCTTGTTAGCTCGGGGATTTGAACTTGCGACCTTCCGGTTACTAGTCCAACGCTCTAACCACTAGGCTACCCTGCCTCCCCGTCTGCTTGAAACATGTTGGTATTAGAGATTGAAAATGTCAGTGAAGACACCGGCCAGTTGTCCAGCACATGCCCGGAGCACGTCCTGGTAATCCGTCTGGCCCCGCAGCCTTGTGAATGTTGACCTGTTTAAAGGTCTTACTCACGTCGGCTACGGAGAGCGTGATCACACAGTCGTCCGGAAAGCTGGTGCTCACATGCATGTTTCAGTGTTGCTTGCCTCGAAGCGAGCATAGAAGTGATTTAGCTTGTCTGGTAGGCTTGTGTCACTGGGCAGCTCTCGGCTGTGCCTCCCTTTCCTTCTGTAAAAGTTTGCAAGCCCTGCCACGTCTGACGAGCGTCGGAGCCAGTGTAGTATGATTCAATCTTAGCCCTGTATGTTTGTGTGTGTGTGTGTGTGTGTGTGTGTGTGTGTGTGTGTGTGTGTGTGTGTGTGTGTGTGTGTGTGTGTGTGTGTGTGTGTGTGTGTGTGTGTGTGTGTGTGTGCGTGTGTGTGTGTGAGTTCAGGTGTATCCCTCATTGACTGTCTGTTCTTCTGCTTACCGCTACAGTGTGGAACATGGTGGGGAGAACAGAATGAAACCTGGGCTTAGAAAATGTGAGTGTTGACTGCTGTGAAGAATATGACTAAGAAGAAGTCTTAATTCAAGTTAAGTCAAAGTCAAAGACCACCATCATTACTTACTTGGTCATATTAAATATCAGCTGTAGTTCTACAGATGCAGAAATCAGGGACACCAAAGTTTACAAAGAGTTGTCATGATAATGTGTGTGTCTGTGTATGTGTGTGTGTGTGTTACGTTAGAAATGTGTGTTCAGGATGTGAGTGTGTGTTTGTTTAGGATGTCTGTGTGTGTGTAATTAATGAGAATAAGTGTGTTTTATATTACCATACAGTATAACATATGATCATTCAACAAGTCTCAAGTTACCTTAACTTCTTCTTTTGATACCTAGAAACATCTACATTAAATGAATTAGTGAAAAGTGAGTTAACATTCTAATGTGAATGATGATGATTTCTAATATTGTGTCTGGTTTCATCCATCAGATGTCTGTGATCTCACACTGGACCTAAACACAGTAAACAGACACCTCTCTCTGTCTGAGGAGAACAGAAAGGTGACATGTAGGAGAGAGAAGCAGCCGTATCCTGATCACCCAGAGAGATTTGAGGGCTGTAAACAAGTGCTGTGTAGAGAGGGTCTGACTGGGCGCTGTTACTGGGAGGCAGAGTGGAGTGGGGTCAGGACTGTTATAGGAGTGACATATAAAGGAATCAGCAGAAGAGGAGGGGTTAAGGACTGTGGTCTTGGATGTAATAACAAGTCCTGGAGTCTGGACTGCTATGACAACAGTTACTCTGCCTATCACAATCATTATCCCACTACCATAGACGTCCGCCCCTCCAGCTCCCACAGAGTAGGAGTGTATCTGGACTGGCCAGCAGGCACTCTGTCCTTCTATAGAGCCTCCTCTGACACACTGACCCACCTGATCACATTTACCTCCACATTCACTGAGCCCCTCTATCCAGGGTTTGGGGTTTGGGGTGATGGCGACTCAGTGTCATTGAAATAAAAACCTGACACACACACACACACTGGACAGACACACACACACACACACACACACACACACACACACACACACACACACACACACACACACACACACACACACACACACACACACACACACACACACACACACACACACTGGACAAACACAGACACTGGACTCACAAACATACTGGACTCACACACACACAAAAACACTGGACACACACACACTGGACACACACTCACACGACATACACAGACACACTGGACACGCACACACACATTGGACACACACACACACACACACGCAGACACACACCCTGGACACATAGACACACACACACACACACATTGGACACACACACACACACTGGACACACACACACACTGGACACACACACACAAACACACACTGGACACACACACTGGACACACACACACACACACACACACACACACACACACACACACACACACACACACACACACACACACACACACACACACACACACACACACACTTTGGACACACACACACACAAAGGACACATTCTAACACACTGGACACACACACACATATTGGACAAGCACACACACTGGACACACAGACACACACACACACACACACACACACACACACACACACATACACGCACACACTGGACAAACACACACACACACACATATTGGACACACACACACAAACACACACACAAACATATTGGACACACACACACACACACTCATTGGACACACACAAACACATTGGACACAAACACAAACACATTGGACACACACACACACACACATTGGACACACACACACACACACAAACACAGGACACAAACACTGGACACACAAACACAAATTGGACACACAAACCCTGGACACACACACACGCATACAAACACACTGGACACACACACTGGACACACACACACACACACTCTGTTTATCATCTTGTTTTATACTGTTTTAGATGTATCCTCTGTTTATCATCTTGTTTTATACTGTTTTAGATGGATCCTCTGTTTATCATCTTGTTTTATACTGTTTTAGATGGATCCTCTGTTTATCATCTTGTTTTATACTGTTTTAGATGGATCCTCTGTTTATCATCTTGTTTTATACTGTTTTAGATGGATCCTCTGTTTATCATCTTGTTTTATACTGTTTTAGATGGATCCTCTGTTTATCATCTTGTTTTATACTGTTTTAGATGGATCCTCTGTTTATCATCTTGTTTTAGATGTGTCCTCTGTTTATCATCTTGTTTTATACTGTTTTAGATGGATCCTCTGTTTATCATCTTGTTTTATACTGTTTTAGATGGATCCTCTGTTTGTCATCTTGTTTTAGATGTGTCCTCTGTTTATCATCTTGTTTTATACTGTTTTAGATGGATCCTCTGTTTATCATCTTGTTTTATACTGTTTTAGATGGATCCTCTGTTTATCATCTTGTTTTATACTGTTTTAGATGGATCCTCTGTTTATCATCTTGTTTTATACTGTTTTAGATGGATCCTCTGTTTATCATCTTGTTTTATACTGTTTTAGATGGATCCTCTGTTTATCATCTTGTTTTATACTGTTTTAGATGGATCCTCTGTTTATCATCTTGTTTTATACTGTTTTAGATGGATCCTCTGTTTATCATCTTGTTCTATACTGTTTTAGATGGATCCTCTGTTTATCATCTTGTTTTATACTGTTTTAGATGGATCCTCTGTTTATCATCTTGTTTTATACTGTTTTAGATGGATCCTCTGTTTATCATCTTGTTTTATACTGTTTTAGATGGATCCTCTGTTTATCATCTTGTTTTATACTGTTTAAATGGATCCTCTGTTTATCATCTTGTTTTATACTGTTTTAGATGGATCCTCTGTTTATCATCTTGTTTTATACTGTTTTAGATGGATCCTCTGTTTATCATCTTGTTTTATACTGTTTTAGATGGATCCTCTGTTTATCATCTTGTTTTATACTGTTTTAGATGGATCCTCTGTTTATCATCTTGTTTTATACTGTTTTAGATGGATCCTCTGTTTATCATCTTGTTTTATACTGTTTTAGATGGATCCTCTGTTTATCATCTTGTTTTATACTGTTTTAGATGGATCCTCTGTTTATCATTTTGTTTTATACTGTTTTAGATGTATCCTCTGTTTATCATCTTGTTTTATACTGTTTTAGATGGATCCTCTGTTTATCATCTTGTTTTATACTGTTTTAGATGGATCCTCTGTTTATCATCTTGTTTTATACTGTTTTAGATGGATCCTCTGTTTATCATCTTGTTTTATACTGTTTTAGATGGATCCTCTGTTTATCATCTTGTTTTATACTGTTTAAATGGATCCTCTGTTTATCATCTTGTTTTATACTGTTTTAGATGGATCCTCTGTTTATCATCTTGTTTTATACTGTTTTAGATGGATCCTCTGTTTATCATCTTGTTTTATACTGTTTTAGATGGATCCTCTGTTTATCATCTTGTTTTATACTGTTTTAGATGGATCCTCTGTTTATCATCTTGTTTTATACTGTTTTAGATGGATCCTCTGTTTATCATCTTGTTTTATACTGTTTTAGATGGATCCTCTGTTTATCATCTTGTTTTATACTGTTTTAGATGGATCCTCTGTTTATCATCTTGTTTTATACTGTTTTAGATGGATCCTCTGTTTATCATCTTGTTTTATACTGTTTTAGATGGATCCTCTGTTTATCATCTTGTTTTATACTGTTTTAGATGGATCCTCTGTTTATCATCTTGTTTTATACTGTTTTAGATGGATCCTCTGTTTATCATCTTGTTTTATACTGTTTTAGATGGATCCTCTGTTTATCATTTTGTTTTATACTGTTTTAGATGGATCCTCTGTTTATCATCTTGTTTTATACTGTTTTAGATGGATCCTCTGTTTATCATCTTGTTTTATACTGTTTTAGATGGATCCTCTGTTTATCATCTTGTTTTATACTGTTTTAGATGGATCCTCTGTTTATCATCTTGTTTTATACTGTTTTAGATGGATCCTCTGTTTATCATCTTGTTTTATACTGTTTAAATGGATCCTCTGTTTATCATCTTGTTTTATACTGTTTTAGATGGATCCTCTGTTTATCATCTTGTTTTATACTGTTTTAGATGGATCCTCTGTTTATCATCTTGTTTTATACTGTTTTAGATGGATCCTCTGTTTATCATCTTGTTTTATACTGTTTTAGATGGATCCTCTGTTTATCATCTTGTTTTATACTGTTTTAGATGGATCCTCTGTTTATCATCTTGTTTTATACTGTTTTAGATGGATCCTCTGTTTATCATCTTGTTTTATACTGTTTTAGATGGATCCTCTGTTTATCATTTTGTTTTTACTACCCAGAAAAATTTACATTTTAGCTTGATCCAAATAAAATGTAACATTTGACATTGTATTTTCTGTATCTTACTATATTGAAACCCCCAAATAAAAACAGTGTTATTGAAAATCTCCCCTACAGCTGTAAACAAAGACTCTAGTATTTCAAAGAGAGGCTTTATCCTCTCACACTCCATAAAACAGTGAAACATTGTTTCTCTTATATTACATAAAGGACATCCATCTCCAACATCTGAGTTAATGACAGAAACTAAAGCATTAACTGCAATGATGCCATGTATCACCCCCCATTACATATCACCCTTTAGTAACGGTGGCTTGTACAGTGTTCTCCATGCTGGCTTTACCTTGTCATCAACACCCTCCATTACATATCACCAGTCCCCTTTAGTAACGGTGGCTTGTACAGTGCTCTCCATGCTGGCTTTACCTTGTCATCAAGGCCCAGTTTTACCCTCCAAGGAGTGTCTTTTCTATTTTTCAATGTATCTTTATTTAAAACCTTGACACACCTATATAACTCCTTCCCATTCACCTCATCCAAACCCACCTCTTCCAACCCTCTATATAACTCCTTCCCATTCACCTCATCCAAACCCACCTCTTCCAACCCTCTATATAACTCCTTCCCATTCACCTCATCCAAACCCACCTCTTCCAACCCTCTATATAACTCCTTCCATTCACCTCATCCAGACCCACCTCTTCCAACCCTCTATATAACTCCTTCCCATTCACCTCATCCAAACCCACCTCTTCCAACCCTCTATATAACTCCTCCCCATTCACCTCATCCAAACCCACCTCTTCCAACCCTCTATATAACTCCTCCCATTCACCTCATCCAAACCCACCTCTTCCAACCCTCTATATAACTCCTTCCATTCACCTCATCCAAACCCACCTCTTCCAACCCTCTATATAACTCCTTCCATTCACCTCATCCAAACCCACCTCTTCCAACCCTCTATATAACTCCTTCCCATTCACCTCATCCAAACCCACCTCTTCCAACCCTCTATATAACTCCTTCCATTCACCTCATCCAAACCCACCTCTTCCAACCCTCTATATAACTCCTCCCATTCACCTCATCCAAACCCACCTCTTCCAACCCTCTATATAACTCCTCCCCATTCACCTCATCCAAACCCACCTCTTCCAACCCTCTATATAACTCCTTCCCATTCACCTCATCCAAACCCACCTCTTCCAACCCTCTATATAACTCCTTCCCATTCACCTCATCCAAACCCACCTCTTCCAACCCTCTATATAACTCCTTCCCATTCACCTCATCCAAACCCACCTCTTCCAACCCTCTATATAACTCCTTCCCATTCACCTCATCCAAACCCACCTCTTCCAACCCTCTATATAACTCCTTCCCATTCACCTCATCCAAACCCACCTCTTCTAACCCTCTATATAACTCCTTCCCATTCACCTCATCCAAACCCACCTCTTCCAACCACCCTCTATATAACTCTTTCCATTCACCTCCTCCAAACCCACCTCTTCCAACCACCCTCTATATAACTCTTTCCATTCACCTCATCAAACCCACCTCTTCCAACCCTCTATATAACCTCATCCAAACCCACCTCTTCCAACCCTCTCACATCCATTACTAAAGCCTTTCTGTTTTACTCTGGGATATTGGGTGGAATCCTTAGTCTGTCTGACTCTGGGATATTGGGTGGAATCCTTAGTCTGTCTGACTCTGGGATGTTGGGTGGAATCCTTAGTCTGTCTGACTCTGGGATGTTGGGTGGAATCCTTAGTCTGTCTGACTCTGGGATATTGGGTGGAATCCTTAGTCTGTTTGACTCTGGGATATTGGGTGGAATCCTTAGTCTGTCTGACTCTGGGATGTTGGGTGGAATCCTTAGTCTGTCTGACTCTGGGATGTTGGGTGGAATCCTTAGTCTGTCTGACTCTGGGATATTGGGTGGAATCCTTAGTCTGTCTGACTCTGGGATGTTGGGTGGAATCCTTAGTCTGTCTGACTCTGGGATGTTGGGTGGAATCCTTAGTCTGTCTGACTCTGGGATATTGGGTGGAATCCTTAGTCTGTCTGACTCTGGGATATTGGGTGGAATCCTTAGTCTGGGAAATGGGGCGTCTTCATCTTGTCTTTCTGTAGTAACTCTTGAGCAGAATCCCCTCTTCTGCTGACAGAGCCTTCCTGCAACGTCCCAGCAGTTGTCCAACAATCCTTTCTGACCTCAACCCCCAAATGTTCAGCCACCCGTCCTCCATCCATTAACATAACCTTGTATTAGTGTGTTTAGTGAATGTATGTAAATCATCCATTAACATAACCTTGTATTAGTGTGTTTAGTGAATGTATGTAAATCAACCATTAACATAACCTTGTATTAGTGTGTTTAGTGAATGTATGTAAATCATCCATTAACATAACCTTGTATTAGTGTGTTTAGTGAATGTATGTAAATCAGCCATTAACATAACCTTGTATTAGTGTTTTTAGTGAATGTATGTAAATCATCCATTAACATAACCTTGTATTAGTGTGTTTAGTGAATGTATGTAAATCATAGAGCTCATCTGCATTTCCAGGACAATTCTCAGCAACTAAAGAGTGATCAAATTAACATCCTACATATAAACCTCGCTTCCTCAGGACTCAACCCAGTGTAGGACCCCTGCCTCTCGAACCCACCCGCAGCAATTCTGTCGTCCAGCAGTCCCTCTCTGGTCCTCATCTCCTGGTCATGTTTTCTCCCAGCAGTCCCTCTCTGGTCCTCATCTCCTGGTCATGTTTTCTCCCAGCAGTCCCTCTCTGGTCCTCTACCCCCAGTCATGTTTTCTCCCAGCAGTCCCTCTCTGGTCCTCATCTCCTGGTCATGTTTTCTCCCAGCAGTCCCTCTCTGGTCCTCATCTCCTGGTCATGTTTTCTCCCAGCAGTCCCTCTCTGGTCCTCATCTCCTGGTCATGTTTTCTCCCAGCAGTCCCTCTCTGGTCCTCATCTCCTGGTCATGTTTTCTCCCAGCAGTCCCTCTCTGGTCTTCATCTCCTGGTCATGTTTTCTCCCAGCAGTCCCTCTCTGGTCCTCTACCCCCAGTCATGTTTTCTCCCAGCAGTCCCTCTCTGGTCCTCATCTCCTGGTCATGTTTTCTCCCAGCAGTCCCTCTCTGGTCTTCATCTCCTGGTCATGTTTTCTCCCAGCAGTCCCTCTCTGGTCTTCATCTCCTGGTCTTGTTTTCTCCCAGCAGTCCCTCTCTGGTCCTCATCTCCTGGTCATGTTTTCTCCCAGCAGTCCCTCTCTGGTCCTCATCTCCTGGTCATGTTTTCTCCCAGCAGTCCCTCTCTGGTCCTCTAACCCCAGTCATGTTTTCTCCCAGCAGTCCCTCTCTGGTCCTCTACCCCAGCCATGTTTTCTCCCAGCAGTCCCTCTCTGGTCCTCTACCCCCAGCCATGTTTTCTCCCAGCAGTCCCTCTCTGGCCCTCATCTCCTGGTCATGTTTTCTCCCAGCAGTCCCTCTCTGGCCCTCATCTCCTAGTCATGTTTTCTCCCATCAGTCCCTCTCTGGTCTTCATCTCCTGGTCTTGTTTTCTCCCATCAGTCCCTCTCTGGTCTTCATCTCCTGGTCTTGCTTTCTCCCAGCAGTCCCTCTCTGGTCCTCATCTCCTGGTCTTGTTTTCTCCCATCAGTCCCTCTCTGGTCCTCATCTCCTGGTCTTGTTTTCTCCCAGCAGTCCCTCTCTGGTCCTCATCTCCTGGTCATGTTTTCTCCCAGCAGTCTCTCTCTGGTCCTCGTCTCCTGGTCTTGTTTTCTCCCCTGGTCTCCCCCTGTAGGTCAGACCTCCCTGCTACCCACATTAACCATTAGTTAGGTCTCCAGCCTCTCCAGAAAGTACAGACAGGGGTGTGGAAGTACACAAGCTGGGAGTGATGTCTAGGAGAGAGAGGGCACGGTATGCACAGTTCTAAACCTGCAGGAAGACTCTTTATAATCAAGCTGGGAGTGATGTCTAGGAGAGAGAGGGCACGGTATGCACAGTTCTAACCCTGCAGGAAGACTCTTTATAATCAAGCTGGGAGTGATGTCTAGGAGAGAGAGGGCCCGGTATGCACAGTTCTAACCCTGCAGGAAGACTCTTTATAATCAAACTTCTGA
The DNA here is from genome assembly GCF_016432855.1 of Salvelinus namaycush. Classification (NCBI taxonomy): domain Eukaryota; kingdom Metazoa; phylum Chordata; class Actinopteri; order Salmoniformes; family Salmonidae; genus Salvelinus; species Salvelinus namaycush. Next base: position 51,535 of record NW_024057829.1, on the reverse strand, counting down.
ATGTTTTCTATCCAATAGTATAATATGTATATTGTATGATCTAGAATAGAGTACGAGGCCGTTTAAATTGGGCACGATTTTTTCCAAAGTGAAAACAGCGCCCCCCTATTGACAAGAAGTTTTTAAATAGACCACCAAATAAGGTAGGCGTGATTGTGCTCGTATCTAATTGGTTCCATCTCAACTGATGGGACTCCTTTCTGAACTGGATTGACTTCATTGGTCACATGCACAGGGTCACAGATGTAATTGTAGGGCGCACGTGTGTTTATCTGTATGTATGTATGTTTCCACCCCCTCTCTGTCCAGTGAAGAAGATGTCAATAACCATTGAAACAGGATTACACCTCTCTGTCCAGTGAAGAAGATGTCAATAACCATTGAAACAGGGTTACACCTCTCTGTCCAGTGAAGAAGATGTCAATAACCATTGAAACAGGGTTACACCTCTCTGTCCAGTGAAGAAGATGTCAATAACCATTGAAACAGGATTACACCTCTCTGTCCAGTGAAGAAGATGTCAATAACCATTGAAACAGGATTACACCTCTCTGCCCAGTGAAGAAGATGTCAATAACCATTGAAACAGGATTACACCTCTCTGCCCAGTGAAGAAGATGTCAATAACCATTTCAACTTGTCTGTTTTTCTGTTCAGGAAAAAATGTTCATGTCTGTAAAACAACAATCTAAAATAGTAAATGGGTGATGAACATGTTTTATTTGACTTCGTTAAACATTAACATACGACACACAGGAGGTTTTCATCATAACTGGACCAGTTTGCCCCATTCTATGTATTATTCACTATAGTGTTATGAACATAAAAGGTGGGAAACCAAAGTAAGCCCAGTCTTCTGCTATGTAAATCATTACAGAGTTGAAGACTAAAGTATATGTAATGTAATGGAATGGTAAATTCATTAACACATATATTTATACACTGCATGTTATTAGATATATTAGACATCAGCAAACAACAAGAAAGGAAATACATTTTTACAATGTTTATAATGTAGCAGAGTTTTGCCAGTAAATTTAGTTATCTAGCATTATCAGGGTTGTGTGATTGAGCCCCTTTATACACATCTCATTCTCAACTGACTAGAGAGAGTTTTATCTGAGAACTAAGTCAGCACTAGCACTGTCCCTAGAACTGTCCCTAGAACTGTCCCTATATAGCACTGTCCCTAGCACTGTCCCTAGCACTGTCCCTAGAACTGTCCCTAGAACTGTCCCTATATAGCACTGTCCCTAGAACTGTCCCTAGAACTGTCCCTATATAGCACTGTCCCTAGAACTGTCCCTAGCGCTGTCCCTATAACTGTCCCTAAAACTGTCCCTATAACTGTCCCCATATAGCACTGTCACTAGCACTGTCCCCATATAGCACTGTCACTAGCACTGTCCCTATATAACATTCTTTATGTCATTGACCTCTTCTTCTGCCTCCTCTAGTGTTAACTCCTCATCCTGGAGAAAAGGTCTGATACCCTCACATGCATGGAGTCTATCCTTTAATACTCCCTCTTCAACTACGAGGGTGCGGTCAACTGGCAGATGGAATGCCAGGGTCACATGGTCCCACATGAAATACTCATAATCACGTCCTAGTTCTTCTGTTTCAACTGTTCCACTCTCTCTGTTGATGATCAGCATCTTTGTCTGGGTTTCACATATTGCTTCTGCACGCCAGACAATTTGACCATCTTTATAAATGCATATTGCCTCATCATCCTCATCAGCAAGAAGTGGGTAGTCATCAACCTCTGTCACCTCTGGACCGTGGACAACCACAACGTACATCCTCTGGACCGTGGACAACCACAACGTACATCCTCTGGACCGTGGACAACCACAACGTACATCCTCTGGACCGTGGACAACCACAACGTACATCCTCTGGACCGTGGACAACCACAACGTACATCCTCTGGACCGTGGACAACCACAACGTACATCCTCTGGACCGTGGACAACCACAACGTACATCCTCTGGACCGTGGACAACCACAACGTACATCCTCTGGACCGTGGACAGCTAGCACTGTCACTAGCACTGTCCCTATATAGCACTGTCACTAGCACTGTCCCTATGACTGTCCCTAGCACTGTCCCTATGTAGCACTGTCACTAGCACTGTCCCTATATAGCACTGTCACTAGCACTGTCCCTATATAGCATTGTCACTATATAGCACTGTCACTAGCACTGTCCCTATATAGCACTGTCACTAGCACTGTCCCTATATAGCACTGTCACTAGCACTGTCCCTATATAGCACTGTCACTAGCACTGTCCCTATATAGCACTGTCACTAGCACTGTCCCTATGTAGCACTGTCCCTATGTAGCACTGTCCCTATGTAGCACTGTCCCTATGTAGCACTGTCACTAGCACTGTCACTAGCACTGTCCCTATATAGCACTGTCACTAGCACTGTCCCTATGACTGTCCCTAGCACTGTCCCTATGTAGCACTGTCACTAGCACTGTCCCTATGTAGCACTGTCACTAGCACTGTCCCTATGTAGCACTGTCACTAGCACTGTCCCTATATAGCACTGTCACTAGCACTGTCCCTATATAGCACTGTCCCTATAACTGTCCCCATATAGCACTGTCCCTATAACTGTCCCTATGTAGCACTGTCACTAGCACTGTCCCTATATAGCACTGTCACTAGCACTGTCCCTATATAGCACTAGCACTGTCCCTATATAGCACTGTCACTAGCACTGTCCCTATATAACACTGTCCCTATATAACACTGTCACTAGCACTGTCCCTATATAGCACTGTCCCTATATAGCACTGTCCCTATGACTGTCACTATGTAGCACTGTCACTAGCACTGTCCCTATGTAGCACTGTCCCTATATAGCACTGTCACTAGCAACGTCCCCATATAGCACTGTCCCTATATAGCACTGTCCCCAAATAGCACTGTCACTAGCACTGTCCCTATATAGCACTGTCACGAGCACTGTCCCTATATAGCACTGTCACTAGCACTGTCCCTATATAGCACTGTCCCCATATAGCACTGTCACAAGCACTGTCCCTATATAGCACTGTCACTAGCACTGTCCCTATGTAGCATTGTCACTAGCTAGTACTGTCACTAGCACTGTCCCCATATAGCACTGTCACTAGCACTGTCCCTATATAGCACTGTCACTAGCACTGTCCCTATGTAGCACTGTCCCTATATAGCACTGTCACTAGCACTGTCCCTATATAACATTCTTTATGGCATTGACCTCTTCTTCTGCCTCCTCTAGTGTTAACTTATTCTGGATAAAAGGTGTGATACCCTCACATGCATGGAGTCTATCCTTTAATACTCCCTCTTCAACTACGAGGGTGTGGTCAACTGGCAGATGGAATGCCAGGGTCACATGGTCCCACATGAAATACTCATAATCACGTCCTAGTTCTTCTGTTTCAACTGTTCCACTCTCTCTGTTGATGATCAGCATCTTTGTCTGGGTTTCACATATTGCTTCTGCACGCCAGACAATTTGACCATCTTTATAAATGCATATTGCCTCATCATCCTCATCAGCAAGAAGTGGGTAGTCATCAACCTCTGTCACCTCTGGACCGTGGACAACCACAACGTACATCCTCTGGACCGTGGACAACCACAACGTACATCCTCTGGACCGTGGACAACCACAACGTACATCCTCTGGACCGTGGACAACCACAACGTACATCCTCTGGACCGTGGACAACCACAACGTACATCCTCTGGACCGTGGACAACCACAACGTACATCCTCTGGACCGTGGACAACCACAACGTACATCCTCTGGACCGTGGACAACCACAACGTACATCCTCTGGACCGTGGACAACCACAACGTACATGATCTGGACCGTGGACAACCACAACGTACATCCTCTGGACCGTGGACAACCACAACGTACATGATCTGGACCGTGGACAACCACAACGTACATCCTCTGGACCGTGGACAACCACAACGTACATCCTCTGGACCGTGGACAACCACAACGTACATCCTCTGGACCGTGGACAACCACAACGTACATCCTCTGGACCGTGGACAACCACAACGTACATCCTCTGGACCGTGGACAACCACAACGTACATCCTCTGGACCGTGGACAACCACAACGTACATCCTCTGGACCGTGGACAACCACAACGTACATGATCTGGACCGTGGACAACCACAACGTACATCCTCTGGACCGTGGACAACCACAACGTACATCCTCTGGACCGTGGACAACCACAACGTACATCCTCTGGACCGTGGACAACCACAACGTACATCCTCTGGACCGTGGACAACCACAACGTACATCCTCTGGACCGTGGACAACCACAACGTACATCCTCTGGACCGTGGACAACCACAACGTACATGATCTGGACCGTGGACAACCACAACGTACATCCTCTGGACCGTGGACAACCACAACGTACATCCTCTGGACCGTGGACAACCACAACGTACATCCTCTGGACCGTGGACAACCACAACGTACATCCTCTGGACCGTGGACAACCACAACGTACATCCTCTGGACCGTGGACAACCACAACGTACATCCTCTGGACCGTGGACAACCACAACGTACATCCTCTGGACCGTGGACAACCACAACGTACATCCTCTGGACCGTGGACAACCACAACGTACATCCTCTGGACCGTGGACAACCACAACGTACATCCTCTGGACCGTGGACAACCACAACGTACATGATCTGGACCGTGGACAACCACAACGTACATCCTCTGGACCGTGGACAACCACAACGTACATGATCTGGACCGTGGACAACCACAACGTACATGATCTGGACCGTGGACAACCACAACGTACATCCTCTGGACCGTGGACAACCACAACGTACATCCTCTGGACCGTGGACAACCACAACGTACATCCTCTGGACCGTGGACAACCACAACGTACATCCTCTGGACCGTGGACAACCACAACGTACATGATCTCCTGCCGGTGAAACACGGTTTCATAGACTCTCAGGACAGGCTTCTCTCCCTCACAGATCTGCTCTGTGTACATCTGCATGAGATCCTCCAAGGGGAAGGTGAACTTAAAGTTCCCATACCGAGATCCCTTTTGGAAGACAGGGGAGGTGGTGAATTCCTTCAGGAATGGATTGTGTCTTTTTTCTTCACCCGTTCCTTTTCAAGGAAGCGATTCCCTGCTGCCTCAATTTCATCTTCTGTAATGTGAAGAGCCCACCATGTGAAACCCCCTCTTTGCCCTGCTGTAAATCCACTCAGATCCATGATTCCTCTCAGGCCTGTTGAAGTGGTTACATGACAGAATTTGTCCACGTGAAATTCCGCTTTGTCAGCTTTGGGGTACAGTGGAATGTCTTTTGAAATAAGACGTCTACAACTTAGTGGGGTCACCATTTTCAAGGTTTCTATCCTCTTATGCTCCCCACGGAAATAGGTCTCCGTTTTTTCTCTTTTGTTTTGTCGCTGCATTTTCTTTCACCTGAAAAGATGAAAGTTGACAATTAGATGAATCGTGTGTCTGTTTATTTAACTAGATTGTTTGCACAACGTCATTATGAGGTGGTGACAAATGTTCTAATATAAATGTTTAGATGGAGCTGTATGCAACGATGTGAACGTCCTGAAGATCCACATGATAGTTGTACACATGTTGAAGCTGTATCGCTTATTTACAAAGACAAAAGACAAAAGACAACACAAACTTACAATGGAATAATAGCAGATGTAATTGTGTGTTACAACAGGGTGAGACAGGATAAGTTCACAAGGTTTATTTCTATTTGATATTATTCTAGAATCAATACAGGATATCAAACAAAACATGAAAATAAAATTATAACAAAATAAGATTACTTTCAAAAAGAGATCCCATTGTAATGAGTTGTATCATTTGAGTATTTGTAATGTGTTTTAGACAAAGATACAATATCTATTGAACACAACTCCTCGAAGTAATCATCTCTACAACTACATATATTTATAATCAAAAGACATCTGTATAATGTGTTCCTTTTATACGGTACATTAATAATACTAAATTAGGAACGTTTTCAGTCAAACCATTAGCTAAACAAATGTACTAAAATGTATCATTCTAAAACACAAACTTAACAAGCATTTCTATAACAGCGTTTGATATCTTCATTGTGTGCAGTAGGGTACTTAACGTGAGAGTATGTTTCAGTAAGTAAGACCTAGCAAATACTAACTGTATCTCTTGTCTTCACTTAACCAATAAGGCACGAGGGGGTGTGGTATATGGCCAATATACCACGGCTAAGCGCTGTTCTAAGACAATGCGGAGTGCCTGGATACATCCCTTAGCCGTGGTATATTGGTCATATACCACAGAGGGGGTAAACAGAGGTGGTAAACTGGTTACCAATGTAATTAGAACAGTAAAAATAAATGTTTTGTCATACCCGTGGTATACGGTCTGATATGCCACAGCTGTCAACCAATCAGCATTCAGGGTTGGAACCACCCAGTTTACAAATAAATGTATAATATGTTTGCTTGGTTAAGTATTTCTGCCCTGTCACTAAAACAGTGCATACTGTACTGTAGGTTGTATAGACTATATGACCAAAAGTGCTTGTCGAACATCTCATTCCAAAATCATGGGCATTAATATGGAGCTGGTCCACTCTTCTGGGAAGGTTTTTCACTAGATGTTGGAACATTGCTGCGGGGACTTGCTTCCATTCAGCCACAAGAGCATTAGTGAGGTCGGGCACTGATGTTGGGCGATTAGGCCTGGCTCGCAGTCGGCGTTCCAATTCATACCAAAGTTGTTTGATACATTTGAGGTCAGGGCTCTGTGCAGGCCAGTCAAGTTCTTCCATTCAGGCAGGTAGCGTTCTCCTGGCATCCACCAAACCCAGATTCGTCTGTCGGACTGCCAGATGGTTAAGCGTGATTCATCACTCCAGAGAACGTGTTTCCACTACTCCAGAGTCCAATGGCAGCGAGCTTTACACCACCAGCTTTACACCAACCTAAGTGTATGTAAACTTCCGACTTCAACTGTATGTTGTTTTATATTATACTGTCAAACCTCCATAGGGAACCTATTGAAATGATAGAAACATAGATAATAGAATAGACACGACCATTTAAATTGACATTCAACGGTGGATGGACCGGCTGTCATCTTTGTGGTAGTAATTACAAGTTAACATTTCAATTTAAAGGTCAATGTTGTACCACTGGGGACCGAGTGGCGCAGCAGTCTAAGGGACTGCATCTCAGTGCAAGAGGCATCTCTATAGTACCTGGTTCAGCAGTCTAAGGGACTGCATCTCAGTGCAAGAGGCATCTCTATAGTACCTGGTTCAGAGGTCTAAGGGACTGCATCTCAGTGCAAGAGGCATCTCTATAGTACCTGGTTCAGCAGTCTAAGGGACTGCATCTCAGTGCAAGAGGCATCTCTATAGTACCTGGTTCAGAGGTCTAAGGGACTGCATCTCAGTGCAAGAGGCATCTCTATAGTCCCTGGTTCAGCAGTCTAAGGGACTGCATCTCAGTGCAAGAGGCATCTCTATAGTCCCTGGTTCAGCAGTCTAAGGGACTGCATCTCAGTGCAAGAGGCATCTCTATAGTCCCTGGTTCAGCAGTCTAAGGGACTGCATCTCAGTGCAAGAGGCATCTCTATAGTCCCTGGTTCAGCAGTCTAAGGGACTGCATCTCAGTGCAAGAGGCATCTCTATAGTCCCTGGTTCAGCAGTCTAAGGGACTGCATCTCAGTGCAAGAGGCATCTCTATAGTCCCTGGTTCAGCAGTCTAAGGGACTGCATCTCAGTGCAAGAGGCATCTCTATAGTCCCTGGTTCAGCAGTCTAAGGGACTGCATCTCAGTGCAAGAGGCATCTCTATAGTCCCTGGTTCAGAGGTCTAAGGGACTGCATCTCAGTGCAAGAGGCATCTCTATAGTCCCTGGTTCAGCAGTCTAAGGGACTGCATCTCAGTGCAAGAGGCATCTCTATAGTCCCTGGTTCAGCAGTCTAAGGGACTGCATCTCAGTGCAAGAGGCATCTCTATAGTACCTGGTTCAGCAGTCTAAGGGACTGCATCTCAGTGCAAGAGGCATCTCTATAGTACCTGGTTCAGCAGTCTAAGGGACTGCATCTCAGTGCAAGAGGCATCTCTATAGTACCTGGTTCAGCAGTCTAAGGGACTGCATCTCAGTGCAAGAGGCATCTCTATAGTACCTGGTTCAGCAGTCTAAGGGACTGCATCTCAGTGCAAGAGGCATCTCTATAGTCCCTGGTTTGAATCCAGGCTGTAGCACATCTGGCTGTGATTGGGAGTCCCATAGGGTGGTGCACAATTGGCCCAGTGTGGTCCGGGTTAGGGGAGGGTTTGGCCGGGGTAGGCTGTCATTGTAAATGAGCATTAGTTCTTAACTGTCTTGCTGGTTAAATGAACATGAAGCCAGATAATTGTCCCAGTGTGGTCCGGGTTAGGGGAGGGTTTGGCCGGGGTAGGCTGTCATTGTAAATGAGCATTTGTTCTTAACTGTCTTGCCTGGTTAAATGAACATGAAGCCAGATAATTGTCCCAGTGTGGTCCGGGTTAGGGGAGGGTTTGGCCGGGGTAGGCTGTCATTGTAAATGAGCATTTGTTCTTAACTGTCTTGCCTGGTTAAATGAACACAAAGCCAGATAATTGGCCCAGTGTGGTCCGGGTTAGGGGAGGGTTTGGCCGGGGTAGGCTGTCATTGTAAATGAGCATTTGTTCTTAAACTGTCTTGCCTGGTTAAATGAACATGAAGCCAGATAATTGTCCCAGTGTGGTCCGGGTTAGGGGAGGGTTTGGCCGGGGTTGGCTGTCATTGTAAATGAGCATTTGTTCTTAACTGTCTTGCCTGGTTAAATGAACATGAAGCCAGATAATTGTCCCAGTGTGGTCCGGGTTTGGGGAGGGTTTGGCCGGGGTAGGCTGTCATTGTAAATGAGCATTTGTTCTTAACTGTCTTGCCTGGTTAAATGAACATGAAGCCAGATAATTGTCCCAGTGTGGTCCGGGTTAGGGGAGGGTTTGGCCGGGGGAGGCTGTCATTGTAAATGAGCATTTGTTCTTAACTGTCTTGCCTGGTTAAATGAACATGAAGCCAGATAAAACTGCAGAGGTCTAAAGGGTCCATTCTATTTCTATGATTGTCATGACAACCACCTGTAGTCAAGAACATGTTGTGTCTCAACTGATAGCTGGCACAACATTAAAACCTCAGATGGTATGAAATAGGGTCTAAGCTATGTTATGAGAATATATAAAAAATCATATTTTAAACGTTTTGTATAAATGACAGTAAAGGTTTTAAAATGTCAATATTTTTTCAAAAACATTTAAATAAATGATAAAATAATTGGACAACACTGTTTGTGAGCTTGTAGCCCTTTCCTGCAGTTAACTTCTTGCGACTACAGGGGGTGCTGTTTTCTCATTAGCATAATTGCATTACAGATTAAACGGCTTCCTACTAAATTCTTGCTCGTACAATATGCATATTATTACTAATATTGGATAGAAAACACTCTCTAGTTTCTATAGGCGTTGGAATTTTGTCTCTGAGTGGAACAGAACTCATTCTACAGCAATTTCCCTGACATGGAGTCAGATTTCACACATTTTGGCCCCTGATCTGGAGTCAGTTTAAAGGCCACTGTGAACGCTATCAGGATACGGACACTGCTTACGTCTTCCCCTGGATGCCTTTACGTGATGACGATTTGAATGGTATCGATTGCGCAATCACAGCCCCTATAAAACAAAAACACGTGTAGGTAGGAACTCTTTTCCAGATGCGTCGGGCGCGCGGTGGACACCGACCTGCTCTTTTTCCAAGCATTAGTGTAGCCAGTTATATTTCTCCGGTCATGTTTCTACTCGTTATAGGAGTTAAAAACATCATAAGGTAGTTAATTTAAACCGTTTTATAGCAATTTATATCCGTTTAGTGCGATTTTGGGACATTTATTTCTGAGACACTGTGAATCTCTGGGCACGGTTCCAGTTCATGCCGAACGCAATGGGCATTTCTACATGGCAAGAGGACAGCTTTCGACCAAAAGACGATTAGACCCAAGAAAGGATTCTTTGCCCAAGATTCTGATGGAAGAACAGCTCAAAGTAGGAACAATTTATTATGATAAATCGTGTTTCTGTCGAGAAATGTTAATCGCTTATGACGCCATTTTGTTTGACGTAGCTTCGCTTGGCGCAAACTGTATTGAAAAGTAAGGATAATTAAAAAAATGTAAATCAGCGATTGTATTAAGAATTAAATTGTCTATCAATCGCTGTCCACCCTATATTTTTTAGTCACGTTTATGAGTATTTATGTATACGACTAGATCACTGTCTAATATGGCGCACGACATTGTCTGACCAGCTGGGCAACTTTTGTCATTGTCTAACCATGATTTTGGTGGCTAAATATGCACATTTTCGAACAAACTGTATATGTATGTTGTAATGTGATGTTACAGGAGTGTCATCTGAAGAATTCTGAGAAGGTTAGTGAAAAAATTAATATATTTTGGCGATGTTTACGTTATCGCTCTCTTTGGCTAGAATCAATGCTCTGGTAACGTTTGCATATGTGGTATGCTAATATAACGATTTATTGTGTTTTCGCTGTAAGACACTTAGAAAATCTGAAATATTGTCTGTATTCACAGGATCTGTGTCTTTCGATTAGTGTATGCTGTGTATTTTTACGAAATGTTTGATGATTAGTAATTAGGTAAACACGTTGCTCTATGTATTTATTCTAGTCCATTTGTGACGGTGGGTGCAATTGTAAACTATGATATCTACCTGAAATATGCACATTTTTCTAACAAAACCTATCCTATACCATAAATATGTTATCAGACTGTCATCTGATGAGGTTTTTTCTTGGTTAGTGGCTATCAATATCTTAGTTTAGCCGAATTGGTGATAGCACCTGATGGAGTAAGAAACTGATGGAGTTAGAAAAGTGGTGTCTTTTGCTAACGTGGTTAGCTAATAGATTTACATATTTTGTCTTCCCTGTAAAACATTTTAAAAATCTGAAATGGTGGCTTTATTCACAAGATCTGTATCTTTCATTAGGTGTCTTGGACTTGTGATTTAATGCTATTTAGATGCTACTATTTAATTGTGACGCTATGCTAGGCTATGCTACTCAGTGTGGGGGCAGTGGGGGGTGATCCCGGACCCGGGGTAGATACTCGTGAAAGGTTAAACAACCTAGTGGCCTCAAGAGTGAAATGTTAGTAATATTTTTCATAATTTCATAAATAATCAACAGTCATTGATGTTAATGCCGAAATCCTGGGGTTTCTATCACAAACAGATTTGTTATATTTCACAAAAAAAGTGTTAAACTAATAAAAATATATTTTAATCTGTCCTTTGGTCTGATATCTCAAATGTGAGATATTTGGTTCCAACTGCCATGTTGGAACCAGAGTAGGTGAACGGATGATCTCTGCATGTGTGGTTTCAACCGTGAAGCATGGAGGATGAGGTGTGATGTTGTGGGGGGTGCTTTGCTGGTGACACTGTCTGTGATTTATTTAGAATTCAAGGCACACTTAACCAGCATGGCTATCACAGAATTCTGCAGCGATATGCCATCCCATCTGGTTTGCGATTAGTGGCAATATAATTTGTTTTTCAACAGGACAATGACCCAACACAACTCCAGGCTGTGTAAAGGCTATTTGACCAAGAATGAGAGTGATGGAGTGCTGCATCAGATGACCTGGCCTCCACAATCACCCGGCCTCAACCCAATTGAGATGGTTTGGGAGGAGTTGGAACGCAGAGTGAAGGAAAAGCTACCAACAAGTGCTCAGCATATGTGAGAACTCCTTCAAGACTGTTGAAAAATAATTCCAGGTGAAGCTGGTTGAGAGAATGCCAAGAGTGTGCAAAGCTGTCATCAAGGCAAAGGGTGGCTACTTTGAAGAATCTCAAGTATAAAATATATTTTGATTTGTTTTACACCTTTTTGGTTACTACATGACTCCATATGTGTTATTTCATAGTTTCATGTAGAAAATAGTAAAAATTAAGAAAAACCCTTGAATGAGTAGGTGTGTCCAAATGTTGTACTGTTAATGTATTTAAAGTGTGATATTGGGATGCAAACTCATAATTGAATACATTTAAACACTACATGTATATCTGACATAGTACAGGTGTCTTATTTTTTAAAGTCCATAACCATGTGTGTGAGGTGTGTAATTTTGTTTCTCTTTTAAAGTTCTGAAGACATGGATGTCTCATGGTTTGGTGGTGGATGCAGTTTGTCAACTTTGAGCACCTTTATCTCCTGAATGTTTTGGCATTAAGGTCCAAAATGTCACTTTCTGACCACATCTTCCATCGGCAAACATTTATGGAAAGTTGTGTATCAAAAGGGATGCTGTCACAAAGTGGTTGAATTCAAATGGATTTACCCCCTTTTGAGACCGCACCTAAGCAGACTTGACTGTCGTCTATTCAGTTGTCTGTCTCCCTCATGTTGTCTGTGCCGTGACAAGCCTTAATGCATATGCATGGTTTTTAAATGCTCAATATGCCAGGTTAATAGAATATGTTTATATTTAAACCCACTTGACTGACTGGACCTGAATTGTTCTGCCACTAACTTCACACCTGTTTTGAAAATGTGATTTCTCCTCCTTCTCCTTCCTCTAAGATCGATTTTTCTCCTTCCTCCTTCTCCTTCCTCTAAGATCGATTTTTCTCCTTCCTCCTTCTCCTTCCTCTAAGATCGATTTTTCTCCTTTCTCCTTCATCTAAGATCGATTTTTCTCCTTCCTCCTTCTCCTTCCTCTAAGATCGATTTTTCTCCTTCCTCCTTCTCCTTCCTCTAAGATCGGTTTTTCTCCTTCCTCCTTCTCCTTCCTCTAAGATCGGTTTTTCTCCTTCCTCCTTCTCCTTCCTCTAAGATCGGTTTTTCTCCTTCCTCCTTCTCCTTCCTCTAAGATCGATTTTTCTCCTTCCTCCTTCTCCTTCATCTAAGATCGATTTTTCTCCTTCCTCCTTCTCCTTCCTCTAAGATCGATTTTTCTCCTTCCTCCTTCTCCTTCCTCTAAGATCGATTTTTCTCCTTCCTCCTTCTCCTTCATCTAAGATCGTTGCATTGTACATAGTTTTGTTGTTGTGAATACTGTCATTATTATTGGTAGTAAATTGTGTACTCTGTGTTGATTGTCGTGTTATTCATGTAACAGTTACATTGCAACTTATTAATGGACAAAACTTAAGCTGTTTTTAATGATCTGTTACATTAAAGGAGCAATCTGGGATTCAAAAAATAACAAAGCCGACACCCTGTCAATCATATTACTGTATCTACCTGTTTTCAGGTTGCTTGACTGGTGAATACAGTATGTAACACCTGTTACGTGTTGATCCTTTCATGCAGCTGTCTTCAAATGTACTTGGGTGAGTATTTATGTCCTGTTAATACAACCACACCCTATCAATGATCTACTCTGAAACCAATATAACAACCAATATAACGTCACCGTGGATGACTATCACCTGCTCTGCCCTACATAATGGTACATTATAATGAGATTAGTGGCACCCCACGCTACGGGCTGGAAATCAATAGATCTAATCATATGATTCAATGGAATTTCATCTTTGAGGACTGCCCATCTAATTAAAAATATGTTATGGTTATTTTGCTCACTGCCAATTGCTCAGGCATAATGTCACCCTATGTAAATAAAACATTTTTGCTTACAAATGTGTGTGAAGAGTCTGGCTGTTTCTGGCTGGATGGATGGCCGTGACTGAAAAGTATGAAGTATAGTTGTGTTGGAGAAATGGAGGATCTACAAGGGGATGTCAACTTGTGATGGGTGACAGTTACGTGTCTGTTAGTGATGAGAGTCCCTCTCTGGTCCTCCTCCCACAGCCATGTTGTCTCCCAGCAGTCCCTCTCTGGTCCTCCTACCCCAGCCATGTTGTCTCCCAGCAGTCCCTCTCTGGTCCTCCTCCCCCAGCCATGTTGTCTCCCAGCAGTCCGTCTCTGGTCCTCCTACCCCAGCCATGTTGTCTCCCAGCAGTCCCTCTCTGGTCCTCTAACCCAGCCATGTTGTCTCCCATCAGTCCCTCTCTGGTCCTCTAACCCAGCCATGTTGTCTCCCAGCAGTCCCTCTCTGGTCCTCTAACCCAGCCATGTTTTCTCCCAGCAGTCCCTCTCTGGTCCTCCTACCCCAGCCATGTTGTCTCCCAGCAGTCCCTCTCTGGTCCTCCTCCCCCAGCCATGTTGTCTCCCAGCAGTCCCTCTCTGGTCCTCATCTCCTGGTCTTGTTTTCTCCCAGCAGTCCCTCTCTGGTCCTCTACCCCCAGCCATCTTGTCTCCCAGCAGTCCCTCTCTGGTCCTCTAACCCAGCCATGTTTTCTCCCAGCAGTCCCTCTCTGGTCCTCTAACCCAGCCATGTTTTCTCCCATCAGTCCCTCTCTGGTCCTCTACCCCAGCCATGTTTTCTCCCAGCAGTCCCTCTCTGGTCCTCTAACCCAGCCATGTTGTCTCCCAGCAGTCCCTCTCTGGTCCTCCTCCCCCAGCCATGTTGTCTCCCATCAGTCCCTCTCTGGTCCTCTAACCCAGCCATGTTTTCTCCCATCAGTCCCTCTCTGGTCCTCTAACCCAGCCATGTTTTCTCCCAGCAGTCCCTCTCTGGTCCTCTAACCCAGCCATGTTTTCTCCCATCAGTCCCTCTCTGGTCCTCTAACCCAGCCATGTTTTCTCCCAGCAGTCCCTCTCTGGTCCTCTAACCCAGCCATGTTTTCTCCCATCAGTCCCTCTCTGGTCCTCTAACCCAGCCATGTTTTCTCCCAGCAGTCCGTCTCTGGCCCTCCTCCCCCAGCCACGTTGTGACTTCTGAAGGTATTTGGTTGCACCAGATCTTATTTAGGGGCTTCAAAGCAAAGGGGGTGAAAACATATGCACCCACCACTTTTCAGTTTTAAATGTTTTAATTTTGTGAAACAAGATTTTTTTTTTCACTTCACCAATTTGGACTATTTTGTGTATGTCCATTACATGAAATCCAAATAAAAATATATTTAACCCTCCCGTTGTCCTGGGGTCCCGTTGACCTGGCCCTGATCACAGGGTCCCCGCTGTCCTGGGGTCAAAGTGACCCGGGCCCCACTACCAAATGATGAATGATATTTCTTTATTTTGCTGTGTAGCATCTGTGAGAGGGAGACAGCGAGAGCTTGTGCAAACATCTCCCCGCTGTCCTGGTGGCCAGGTTGAACCGGTTCCGCCACATCCACTGTGCTACTATTGTCATGGGTATAAGTGCTTGCGTACATGTCGGGACTTGTGGGGCCAATGACCAGGGTGATATTATTGAACGTGTGAAAGGCTAAGCCGTCCTACACTGAGCCCCGTGGTACAAGGGCGGAGTAGACGTACAGTCATTCCCATAAGACATGTGGCTCAGTGAACACAATAGCCTCTGTCGCTCAGTGAAGCCAATGTCATCCTCCACAGTGTAATTATTGAACATGTGAAAGGACGAGCCGTCCTACACTGAGCCCAGTGGTACAAGGGCGGAGTACACTTAAAGTCATTCCCATAAGACATGTGGCTCAGTGAACACAATAGCCTCTGTCGCTCAGTGAAGCCAAAGTCATCCTCCAAGGTGTTATCGAACCTGTGATTGGGCGACCTGTCCTACACTGAGCCCAGTCCAGTCCAGTCCCTACATGTCCAGAACCGTGGTCTTCCACAAGGGGGCTGAAGCCATTACTGAGAGGTTCACTGCAGAGCAGGTCCTAGAACAGCTTTCTTCAAATGTCCAGCAAGACTACTCGGATCCCAAAGAAGAAGAAGACGAAGACGGGGAGGAATACGACCCCGAGCAGGACTCGTCCTCTTCAGAGGAAGACGAAGACGGGGAGGAATACGACCCCGAGCGGGACTCGTCCTCTTCAGAGGAAGACGAAGACGGGGAGGAATACGACCCCGAGCGGGACTCGTCCTCTTCAGAGGAAGACGCAGACGACCGAAAGAGAGACGTTGCTGTAAAAAAACGGCAGCATCAAATGGTCCTCTGTGGCCTCACAACCAGGCCAGGATGGCAGAGCTTAGGGGCCCGGGCATGACCCGGGGACCCACAACCTACGCCGTGTCCCATGCCCGTGACACGGCGTCGACGTTCTCCCTGTTCATCACACCGGCAATACCAAGAATCATCTTGGACATGACAAATCTGGAGGGGGTTCGAAAAAACGGAGACGGCTGGCAAGCCATGGACGGCACCGACCTGCACGCCTACATAGGACTGCTAATCTTAGCCGGTGTATACAGGTCCCGAGGTGAGGCCGCAGCCAGTAGATGGGATGCCGAGAGCAGACGGGCCATATTCCGTGCCACCATGCCGCTCAAGCTCTTTCACAACTACTCGAGACTGCTACGATTCGATGACCGTGAGTCGAGACCCGCAAGACGCGCCACGGACAAACTGGTAGCCAGAAGAGAGGTCTGGGACAGGTGGGTGGAGAGGCTGACAGTCCTTTACAACCCAGGGCCTGACGTGACAGTGGACGAGCAACTGGTTCCATTCAGAGGTAGTGTGTGTGTGTGTGTATATAATAAAGGTCAATTTCCACTACTGACTTGTGTGGGTGTTTCTGTGACACCGATACTAATCGCTACCCATCATCATCATCATCATCATCATCATCATCATCGTGCTAATCTCTTGTTTCGAAAGATCGCTGTCCTTTCCGGCAGCCCAGCAAGCCAGCAAAATTCGGGATCAAATCATGGGTGGCCTGCGACGCCAAATCCAGCTACGCTTGGAATATGCAAGTCTACACAGGGAAAGCGACCAACAGAGGCCCAGAGAAGACCAGCGGTTGTTGGTTGTCCTGGATCTGACACAGGGACTGAGGCGTCACAATGTCACATGTGACAATTTCTTTACGTCTTATGAACTCGGATGCCAGCGCCTCCAGAGGAACATCACCATGGTTGGCACGGTTCGAAAGAATAAGCCTGATCTCCCCCCTGCACTGCTTGCGTCAAGGGACAGAGGGGTCCTCTCGTCAAAGTTTACCTTCACGCCCACCACCACTCTAGTTTACTACCTGGGGACACCACCACTCTAGTTTCCTATCTGGGGACACCACCACTCTAGTTTCCTACCTGGGGACACCACCACTCTAGTTTCCTATCTGCCCAAAAAAACAAGAACGTGCTGCTTCTGAGCTGCACACACAGGCCCAAGTCAGCGATCGCCGAGACAGGAAGCCGGCCCTCGTCCTAGACTACAACTGCAACAAGGGCGGCGTGGACAACCTGGACAAGGTGGTCGGCACCTACAGGTGCAGACGGATGACTGCCCGCTGGCCCCTGGTCGTCTTCCACAACATCTTCGACGTGTCCTCCTACAACGCCTTTGTCATATGGCGAGAGATCAAGCCTGACTGGATGCCTCGCAAGCGGAACAAGAGGAGGGTGTTCCTGGATCAGCTGGGAAAGGCACTTGTCAAGCCGCTGATCCAAAGAAGGCAGCATCTGCCCCGCACCGAAAAGGCGTCAAAGTCCTACAGAGTGCTACGGCGGCTCGTGATCAACAACCCGAGGAGCCCGCCGCTGCCCCGCGCGCCGCCCCGGCCACCGGGGCAAGTAAGAGGGAGAGGTGTCAGCTCTGCCCACCGGGGCAAGTAAGAGGGAGAGGTGTCAGCTCTGCCCACCGGGGCAAGGAAGAGGGAGAGGTGTCAGCTCTGCCCACCGGGGCAAGGAAGAGGGAGGTGTCAGCTCTGCCCACCGGGGCAAGGAAGAGGAAGAGGTGTCAGCTCTGCCCACCGGGGCAAGGAAGAGGAAGAGGTGTCAGCTCTGCCCACCGGGGCAAGGAAGAGGGAGAGGTGTCAGCTCTGCCCACCGGGGCAAGGAAGAGGGAGAGGTGTCAGCTCTGCCCACCGAAGAAGGACTTCAAGACACACACGGTGTGCTGCAGGTGTAATAAAAGCATCTGAAAAGGCTGTTCACACACATACTGTCACACTTGCGCCCATTGGGCCTTTAGCCAATATGGGACAGGGTGATCCGGAGGACGCAGGGTCTAGACACAATACGAGGACGACGGGAGGGATAACAATCATACCCAACGGCACAATGTCCACAACACAGGGAAGGTAGTGTAGGAGGGGGGCATTTTTTAAATCGATACCCAAACTCACACGGGGCCCAAGGGCACACGGGGGGCAGACTGCGCGAACGCACACAGTGGCCCGTGGGTGGAATGCGAAAGCTGTGACAATACATCCATTTATCAGTAGTGTAGCCAACCACGTCTCCATTATCAAACAGTTGCTATTGTATCCAACGTACTACTACAGAGAAGTACCTAAACTACAGGTTGGGTTGTTACAACAGTTTACATGTCTCAAGACTGGGGAAGAGGTATCAGCTATATTCAGCATGGCTGTTACGGGTCATCTGTTCATCTTTGTTGCAGCAATGCGTTTGTATCTATGTGTGCATCTGTACGGACAGCACAGTGGCATCAGTGACGGACCTGTGTTTGATGGAGAATACCCGGGTATGGATGGGGGACCTGACCTTGACGGAGAATACCAGGTTATGGATGGGGAACCTGAGTTTGATGGAGTACACGGGTTTGTGAATGGAGGACCTGAGTTTGACAGACCCGGGTTACAAGGGAGATCTAGAGTGTCCCGCTCTATCCAAGGTGGTTTGAGTGACCACTCTATGCCTGACCTCATTAGGGTAGACAAAGGTTATTGCTACGGGGTCATTTGTAGGGAATATAACACCTGGAACGTTACTTACCGGGTGACATTGATGAAACCGTACCATGTGTATAAACTTGATGGGAGACTATCAAGTTTATATCACTCTAGTTTGCTACTACGGTAAAGGCCTGACGTCTCTGTGTTTTCTGTGGTGTTTAACTGGAAGACAACATCTACTCAGTCTCTAATAGCCAGTGGATCACAATACAAGGCAGGTCTACGGATCTTGTTGACCTGTGCATCTGGCCGATACATGGATGGGCCCAGACCAGCCGTGGTAGATCGGTCTTACTACGCAGCAAGGTGGCGTTTGATAACTTGGGGTTTACGATTGGGACAGGTGCACGCTTCTCAGAGATCATAAGTGTACTGTCCCACATCAGCAGCCTTGAAAAGGTAATATTTGCAACCCGACCCATGAACCAGATGGTTGGGGGTGAAGCCCTGGAACATCAACCAGGTGTCAGATATGCCACACACTGTGTAGATTAGTAAAGATATAGGTGGAGAGCATATGGAATCACTGTCATATCACTTGGTACATGTGCCATTACAAAGTGCTTGTGGTGTATTCAATGTCCATATCCATATGTGAATAAAGACAATATTGTTCAGAGATGGAATAACCAGTCACATTTATTGAAATAGTACATTACAAAACATTACATGTCAATACATCCATTCCCACAGCAGGACATCGTGACAGCATCCATTTTCAAAGAACACAACCTCTATTGCGCACAGAAAGGAATAAAAGGGGTTGGTATAGTTAGGCCTCCATAGATTGCCACCTAGTCATCTCTCTCCTCGTCATCGGCCATATACATGAGAGAAAGAGAAATAATCATATTACCAACAGGAAATAGACACAAGCAAAGTGTAATCACAGTATACATTACCATGGCATCGTCTGCATTGTTCAGAGGAGGTAATGCCGGGTGAGGTTGAGGCTGCTCAGGCTGTGCATGGTTGAGGACCTCTGGGTGCACCAGTGGACGCTCTTGTTCCAAGACAGGGTTCCTAGGTCCCTCGTCGTCAGAAGATAGTGTGTAATCGCTCTCCTGAATGTTTATTATGAATGGGATATATATCACATGCACATGGTATACTTTACAACAGTGAATGAAAGGATATCAAACATAGTCAGTCTGAATCAAGCCGAGTACCTACAGAACGGTTCAGGGTGATGGTAGATGCCTGTGGAGTGGAGATGAGGGTCAGAATCAGCACAAGTTAAATGACTATGGTTAGCAAGGTCTATGAACAAGTTGTGTATAGCGTATGATATAATCATGTGTGTATCTTGCCGGGCTCAGCTCGCTGTTGTCCCTTTCCCTGTGGTTATTGACCGTGTGCTGTTTGGGGCATGCTTCCAATTCCCTAGTACTTACAATTGCTGTATCAAAAGAACTATGATACCAATTACACACATATATCGAAATAGCTACGGGGTTGGACGATGGCCTACGTAAACGAAAGACAATTCGATTCACTCCGTGTCTCTTACCGAAATGAATATGGCAACTGGCCCCTATTGGACAGATAGTGGCTTCCGCTGTTAGAATGGCTGGGTGAGAAGTGGTGGGGTTCTGTCTCCGAAGAGCAGCTAATATCCTCCCTAAATAGACCCGAAGTTACTGTAGGAGCTATTGCTATCGCGGCCTACTTTGCTACGGGGCGGCAGGGTAGCCTAGTGGTTAGAGCGTTGGACTAGTAACCGAAAGGAAAGGTTGCAAGTTCATATCCCCGAGCTGACAAGGTACAAATCTGTCGTTCTGCCCCTGAACAGACAGTTAACCCACTAGGCCGTCATTGAAAATAAGAATTTGTTCTTAACTGACTTGCCTAGTTAAATAAAGGTAAAATAAAATAAAAAATACTTTGGTGACATGCCCGGAGGTGTGTGTTCAGGTATGGTGAAGAGCCCTGATAATAGCCTCATCCCATTTGCTATATACAGTACGTCACCTGAGGCTATTACAAATGCACGGACTTCGTAGACTGGGACAGAGGTGAACCTGTTGCGATGATAGAGGATGTGATTGAAGCAGTCCCAGAAGGTTACTTGATGGCTAGGCCGAAAGAAATACCCGATAAGGTAACCTTTGATAAATGCGGGTTTGTGCTTGTAAAAGATGTAGTAGTCAACAGCGTGATTGACACAGCTATACACTTCAATACCATGGCACGGACTATATGAGCAAGGTTAAAAAGGTGACCTTTGTACCAAGACCCCTTCCTACGCTGCAAGAGATCTGCAGGAGCAGGATGGTGAAAGACGTAGCAGGACCGATCAGGAGAAAATGGGAGATGGAAACTCCACCCCATCTCAACCACTTCATACACGCCGGTCAATATGCAAAGAGATAGAGGACATGAACATTGAACTCCTGCACATCTAAATGAATATATCAGGCAGTATATGTCTCATTATACTATACCATTATGTATCCTTGGTTTGACATGACAGCAATAAAGTGAATCACCAGTCATTTCAGAGCCTTGTTCTTTTTTATTCACATAGATTACAAAGAGCAGTAACATTGCCACCACACATGTTCCACCCAGAGATTATGGCTGGGCTTTCCACCCAGTACCGCTTCATCCAAGCGTGTCTGGGTTATCCAACAAGAGTCCATTCAGTGGTTTCTAGCCTTTACAGTTGCATCCAAGCGTGTCTCTATATCCAGCTATTAACAATACATCCCACACAGGTTGTTTAGCAACCCGTTTACCACCTATCACACCGTGGCTGTTGTTTCCACACAGGCTTACTGTCTCCACCCGTCAGGTTTATCTACCCTTCGCCCAGTCTTCCAACTCTGGTTGTTTTCCAGCCCTGGGGCAGTCATCCAAGCGTGGCTGTTGTTTCCACACAGGCTTACTGTCTCCACCCGTCAGGTTTATCTACCCTTCGCCCAGTCTTCCAACTCTGGTTGTTTTCCAGCCCTGGGGCAGTCATCCAAGCGTGGCTGTTTCTACAACTCAGGGTGTTTACCCAACCGAGTATTACAGGGAAGCAGGTAAATAGCAAGGTCTGTTCTTCGGATCTTACAACAGTTGGCCTGTCTCAGCACTGGGGAAGAAGTATCAAGTCTATTCGAATATAGGCAACTGGCCTATATTGGAGAGAACATGGCGTTCATTTGTAAAGTCGCTGGGTGAGCACTGGTGCTGGTGGGGCTCCGTTTCGGAGGAAGGAATGATATATTCCCTGAATAGACCGGAGGTAAAGGTTGCAGCTTTCGCCATAGCGGCATAATACCTTGGAGAGGAACCTGGAGGAGTGTGTTCATGTATTTGGAAGACACAGGAATGTGGCATTATATCATTTACTATATACGTCTCCGGAGGCAGGTACAGATGCACCAAGTTCCTAGACTGTGAATACAGTCACCCTACGCAAGTGATAGAAGACATGATTGGAAGATTCCCAGGAGGGTACCCGATGGCTAGCCCGAGAGCCATACCTGGTGGTCAGAGGGAGTTCCCTTTCGTAAATGTAGTGGAAGAGATGCATACCATGATACAGTTACTAAAGAGTGGATGGTGGGGACTGTCTCTTGGTCTGTCCTGAAATATTGGGACCTGAAAGTCATCTGAGCACACTGCTGTGTTAAACACCCTAAACATGCGAAGTGAACACAACAATCCTGCTGCAGCAATATGTTACATGGATGAACGCGGAGCTGGACACCTCTTTGAAATTGTAACAGGGAAAGGAAAGTTATACAGGGTCATGTTCGATAGGTCAGGGTTTTGATGTGGGCCAAAGCTAAACTTCTCCAACCTTACGAGAGCTGATTGACTTCATGATTGAGGCTTATGATTTAACCTTTGTGCCAAGACCTTCCCCCTAACGTGAGTGGAGACAATGCCAAGGATGGAGTACGATTGAAGGACACAAGGGGGTCAGATGATCCACACCCTGTCAAAGGTTTCATACCAGGCAGCCCGTGCACCCAGGCCGAGGCTACGGATATGAATAGTGAACTCTTTTCATAACATAGTCTGTAAACTATTTTATACAATGCCATTACAGCTAGAGTGTAGTTGGCCATGTTATGCCTTGACATTAATAAAACCAAGTGAATGATCAGTCAGAGATGTGTGTTGGTTTTTATTCATAGGAAACATTACTGCATAACATAGTGCTTCTGCACATATCACGCCAGTGTAGTTAACCCATACATGTCACCCCATAGTAAAAGTTATACCGATCCTTTAAGGACATATGATTAGTCAACAGAAACTTCAACTGGGTTCTCCTGATCAACACCTCGGTGTTGATTAAACAGATTCATATGGCTGCAATCCCGTTAACGGGATCGATATGACAACAACAGTGAACGTGTAGGGCGCCATTTTCAAAACATCAAAAATCTCATAATTAAAATTCCTCAAACATACATGTATCTCATACCATTGTAAAGCTATTGTTGTTGTTAATCCCACCACAGTGTCCGATTTCAAATATGCTTTACAGCAAAAGCACCACAAACGATTATGTTAGGTCACCATATATAGCCACAGAAAAACACAGCCATCTGAGACAACTCCTCTTTGCTTGGTAACACAGTACCCGAGTCTTGTGATTCAATCAGGGCCAGAGACAGTTCGTCCCACAGCTCCAGACAGAATTTGAAAGCGTCGCCGTGATCCGAACTCCTTGTCTTAGACGTCAACATCTTGACTAGTTTCATCTGTAGTCGTGGTGTAGCCCCACCATCTCTCTGTTTAGAATGGCAAATTGTGTTAAGACACTCGAGGTAAGCCTGCAACAGGATGGATTTTGCATAGCGACGGGACCACACGGCTCCGGCATCGTCTACCCCTTCCCCGCAAACCCATTTGAGCCGGTTCTTCTCAGGTCTCCTGTGGTCTTGCATTTCCATTGTCCAAACGTCTTCCCCGACGAGGTGTTGAAGGTGCATGCAGAACACCAAGGGCTGGCGTTACAGAACATTCCTAAGATAAACGGGGAGTTAGAATCAACCCTGTTTCTGAGCCTGTGCAAATTGTTCACTCGGGACAAGGTCCTCTCCTGTAACACCCTGACTGACGAGGGTGTGCGTGACAACGTTCTTAGTATAGCCTCCGAAGACAAGGGTGGGGCTGACGCCTACCCAAGTGTTTTCGTCAACTTCCACAAGACCATGGTAGTCCTGTGCCTGATTCAGTTACTTTTTTTTTTTTTTTTTTTTTTTTTTTTTTTTTTTCCTTTGTGGGGTGGATCAGCTTAATATTGCGGAAAGAATGTTGTTTCCAATGTAATTGTCTGCATCATTTCCAATCCCCCATATTTTTTTGGGTAAATATATATATCCATTCACGTATGCATACATATACACATATATACATACACATACCTACATAGACATACATACTTTTTTTAAAGAGTATACCTTTATTATTATTCCCTGCAAACCCTACCACCGATCCCCCAATTGGAGTAAACTGATAAACATTTCTGTTTTTACCTTCAATTTATACATCTTATACACATTTACAGACACAGTCTACTTTATAATAGTTCTCTCTTGTTTGTTCTTAGTCCTTCCTCTATTTCTGTTGTCCATCCAGTTTGATTTCCACTTGTAACTGTGCTATTTCACAATAGCTCCGCACCTATACACATTTCACAGATCCCGTATGCCCTACATTGTTTATCTTGTTATTTGTCCCACCCTTCAGCTCCACTCAACCTTTCCCATCTATCTTCCAACATCATCCATTTCGGATTTTTATTTGCCACATATTTTTCAGCTGTGCTGTGATGCTTCACAAAAGATTTGAATCTTCCTATTCTCATAGCTTCCACGGATTGTAAATTAAAAATAAACATTTTTGCTAAAATAATTAATATATTATTGATTGATTGACTATGGCTTTTCAAATCCCCCAGTATTGCTATCTGTAGCGTTAGTTCTACGCAAATGTTGCAATTCTTCAACCATTCCTGGACCTGTGACCAAAAACGAGCTACATGCGGACAATACCAAAATAAATGGTCTAATGACTCTGCCTCCTCACAGCAGAATCTACAGAGCTGAGAAGATTGTATCCCCCATATATATAACATTCTATTAGTTGCAAGAATTTTGTACAATAATTTAAATTGAAAAATTCGAAGTTTTGAATCCGGCGTTGTTTTGCGTATCAATTCATAAACCATGTGCCATGGAATGGGTACATCGAAAATCTCTTCCCAACTATTTTGCAATTTATATGGCACAGCTGTAAGTTTTTTGGTCCTTAAATGAAATTGGTATATGTTTTTATTTATCACACTTTTCTTTAACCATTTATGTTCTTTAATATAAGGCCGACATACAAGTTCCTTACTTTTATCCCCTTCCACCTGCCTCTTCCATTTTTGTGGTAATGCTGCAATTAATTGGTTGTAATTTTGGGTAGAGCAGACATTTCCATATGTCTGTGTTAGCTGCATGTGTGACATTACTCCACCAGTCCTATTTATGATATCATTCACAAAAATTATACCTTTTTTAAACATTTCTTCGATAAATACAGTTTTTTTTATCAATTACTATATTTGAATTTAACCACAAGATTTGTTGTACTATTTGTTCCGTCCTTTCAGGTGGATTAAACTGAAATTGCAACCAACTTTCCAAGGCTTGTTTAAAAAATAAAGATATTTTGGAGATTATTTCCTTTTCAAACAACCGAAAGTGAGCAGGTGTAATCTGAATAAAGGGAAAAAGGCCCTTCTTGAACATAGGATGAGACATTCGTACCAATCTACTAGAGAACCAGTTTGGATTCAAGTATAACTTTTGCATGACTGATGCCTTTAGTGAGAGGTCTAATGCTTTAATATTTAATAATTTCTGCCCTCCGAATTCATATTCGTTATATAAATAGGCCCTTTTAATTTTATCTGGCTTGCCGTTCCAAATAAAATTGAATATTTTTTGTTCATATAATTTAAAAAGCAGGTCACTAGGTGTAGGCAAAACCATAAGCAAATAGGTAAACTGTGATATGATTAAAGAGTTAATCAGGGTGATTTTCCCAGAAATAGACAGGTATTTTCCTTTCCATGGTAGCAAGATCTTATCTATCTTTGCTAACTTTCTATAAAAATTTATTGGAGTGAGATCATTTCTTTCTTTTGGGATTTGTATACCGAGTATGTCCACATCACCGTCAGACCATTTAATTGGTAAACTACATGGCAATGTAAAATGTGTATTTTTTAGTGATCCAATACGTAATATGGTACATTTATCATAATTTGGTTTTAATCCAGAGAGGATAGCAAATGTATCTAGATCCTCTAAGAGGCCGTGGAGAGATTCTAGTTGTGGTTTTAAAAGAAAACATGAATCATCAGCGTACAATGACACCTTAGTTTTTAGGCCCTGGATTTCTAATCCCTTAATATTAATGTTTGATCTAATTTTAACAGCTAACATTTCGATGGCAATAATAAATAGATATGCCGATAGTGGACAACCTTGTTTTACTCCTCTAGATAGTTTAAAACTTTCTGAGATGTAGCCATTATTTACTATTTTACACCTAGGGTTACTATACATAATTTTTACCCATTTTATAAGAGATTCCCCAAAATTGAAATATTCTAGGCATTTATATATAAACTCCAGTCGTACTTTATCAAAAGCCTTTTCAAAATCAGCTATGAAAACCAGGCCTGGTGTCCCCGATATTTCATAGTGTTCTATTGTTTCCAGTACTTGCCTTATATTATCTCCAATGTATCGTCCATGTAAAAAACCTGTCTGATTAGGATGAATAATATCTGACAAAACTTTTTTTATTCTATGCGCCAAGCATTTTGCTAGGATTTTTGCATCACAACACTGAAGTGTAAGAGGTCTCCAATTTTTTAAATGGACTGGATCTTTATATATACCACTTGGGTCCTGTTTCAGTAATAATGATATCACACCTTCTTGTTGCGTGTCTGATAATCTATCATTTATATAGGAGTGGTTAAAACAAGCTAATATTGGTCCTTTGAGTATATAAAAAAAATGTTTGTATACTTCCACTGGTATGCCATCCAGTCCTGGAGTTTTCCCATCCTTAAAGGCCCCAATTGCATCCAGTAGTTCCTCCTCTGTAATTAGGCCTTCACATGAGTCTTTCTGTACCGATGTTAATTTTACATTATTATTAGGGAAAAAATCCATACAATTAGTTTCAGTTAGTGGAGATGGGGGAGCCTGAAACGAAAATATATTCTTAAAGTACTTTACTTCCTCTTTCAAAATATCATTTGGTGAATCATGCGTGACTCCATCATTTGTAACAAGTTTTAATACGTTTTTTTTGGTAGCATTTCTATATTGAAGATTGAAAAAGAATTTGGTGCATTTTTCCCCATATTCCATCCAGTTAGCTTTATTTTTGTAATATATTACACTGGATCTTTCTTGAATAAGTTCCTCCATTTCTTTTTGTTTTTCCTCTAACTTATTCTGTGCCTCTATGGTACCGTTTTTATTGTTATCTAACTGTACTGTTAGTCCTTCAATTTCCTTTGTTAATATGGACTCTTTTGATCGAAATTGCTTTTGTTTTATAGATGAGTACTGAATTGCATGGCCTCTAAAGGCACACTTAAAAGTGTCCCATACAATATGGGGATCTGCTGTACCTATGTTATGTCTAAAAAAGTCAGTTATAAATTCTTCTGTCCTAGTTCTAAACAATTTATCATCTAGTAGGCTTTGATTAAATTTCCAATATCCTCGCCCACGTGGAAATTCTGTAAGAGTAATATATATGCCAATTATGTGATGGTCCGACCGCATTCTGTCCCCTATCAAACACTTTTTAACTTTTGGTGCCAGAGAGAATGATATAAGAAAGTAGTCAAGGCGACTAGCTTGATTAAGCCTCCGCCATGTATATCTCACTAGGTCAGGGTATTTTAGTCTCCATATATCCACTAATTCCAATATATCCATGACATTCCTGATTTCCTTAAGTGCCTGAGGGTGATAGTTTGTAGTGTGATTTCCTTTCCGGTCCATAGAGGTATTTAAGACCGTATTAAAATCTCCCACTATAATAATAGAGTCTAGTGTTGCTTGTAGAGTTGATACATTCTTATATATATTGTCAAAGAAGCTTGGATCATCATTATTCGGACCGTATAGGTTAATAAGCCATATATGTTTATTGTCCAATAACATATTTAAAATAATCCATCTACCTTGAGGATCTGTTTGGACAAGT
Source organism: Salvelinus namaycush (assembly GCF_016432855.1). Classification (NCBI taxonomy): domain Eukaryota; kingdom Metazoa; phylum Chordata; class Actinopteri; order Salmoniformes; family Salmonidae; genus Salvelinus; species Salvelinus namaycush. Next base: position 23,476 of record NW_024057829.1, on the reverse strand, counting down.
TGCACATTTGGATCAAAGTTATTATTAATTAAAACCATCACCCCTTTTGAATTTCTTTGCCCATGGGAGAAATATATTTCACCCCCCCAGTTCTTTTTCCACAAAACTTCATCTAAAACTGTTGAATGGGTTTCCTGTAAACAGTAGATATTATAATCCTTCTCTTTTAGCCAGGTAAATACTGATAGTCTTTTCTTATTATCTGCTAAGCCATTACAATTGTAACTGGCTATACTTATTTCACCACTTACCATAATGAGACACACCTTTCAATTATTTTTATCAAAATATATGTTTGTAAACGTCCTATTAAAAAGTTACATAATGATTGAGTGTCTATATAGTTGTACCATGACATTTGCATCTCCACTAAGCAAACCTCCAATTGGTCCCCACTATTCCACCCGCCAAAAGCCCCCATCTCGAGTTGGGTTGTCATCCCAATGCCCGGCAGACCACCCCCGACCCCCCGCATCGCACAGCCCCGGACCGACTGGGATCCATCCTTCGAAAAGTGCACACAGCACCATCCACCGAACCGAAGCAGATCCATTGCCAAATGCATTTCCATCGCCCTCACCTCGATTTTTATTACATATTGCTGTGAATCATCCTCTATAGTCCCTAACATCTTTTACTTCTTCCTTCGCAACAGTTGTGGGATACACATATACACCCACACACATTCAGCCCTTACCCCCACACAACCATAAGCTCACCCTCTCAACAATTGCACCATCCCAGAGCCCAACTCAAGATGGGTCATGATTTACAAATGTATTCAGTTACTTGTTATATTCGTGAGCAGCTGCATGGAGGACCTTGCTACCATAATGAGTGTTGCTTCGGCCACCTTCCTGGAGGTGAACTATTGCGACCCCTTGTGCGCTGCAACTCTGGTGAAGCCCATGTTCATTCCCTACTATGATCAGCAATGGGGTAAAAAAACACAGAAAAGGTGAGACGGAGGGAGTGCAAGAGGACAACCCTGAGGCGAGATTGAAATATTACAGGCTGTTCACCTACGAACTGGACACTACAGGTTCTGACGTGTCCTGCGACATGGATATTATTATTCGCTGGACCGATCACAGTCTACTGCAGCGTATGCAGGGGTGCAAGATCGTAGAAAGGCAGAGCAAACAGTTCTGGTTCGTGGCTCCTCAGATGGGCGACAGGATGGTGATGGTTAAGAATAGTAGCCTGAAACTGATGGGAGGACAGACAGGCAACAAGGCCCTGCTCCTACCTGATGTCGGATAACATAATGGCTTACATGCAGTGCGCCGTATTTGGCACGATTACCAACATGCTTCCCTGTCACACTAACAGCGACTTCACTGAGACTGTAATGACCACCATCAAGAGTTCCATGATCAACTTCACAGAAGTGGTGCGTCACCAGAGCGCAAACCTGGTGGCAGAGCTGAGTAAAATGCCAGACAGCTGCCTGTCCACCACTGGGGTAGGGTTTGCTGGGTAGGATAAAGGCAACGTGCTCTACTTCGGTAAAGTCTTCACTGGCCCAGAAGACAAGAGACCCGCTCCCAGCAGTCAAGCGAGGCTGGAGGTCTTCACTTCAGTGCCTCTGGGGATGACGAACAACAACATGATGAAGAGTATGCTGACTATTGCCCTGAAACTGAAAGCAGAGTCTAAGATCAATCCCAATAGTAGTCTACACAGTATGCTGTCTATGCCATACAAGCCCGTAGCTGTTACCAAGGTGGTGACCGATGCCTCTTTTTACGGTCGCTACCACCACAGGTTTAACACGGGCGAATTCACAGAGGCGGCCTGTGTTAAAGCCATGAACGACCCCAGGTACAACAACCTCGTACACGAGGAGAATCTTACCAACAGCAGCAAGTATCAGCTAACAGTGTCCCATGGAGCCTTGCCAATGTGCACACTCACCCTGGCCATGACCATAAGACAGACTGCGATGATGGTAATGGGGTTCCTCTGCACAGAGCTGGCCCGTGTGGTCTATGCCCCGAAGATTACCGAGGTTAACTTGTGCAAACATCTCATCTTGTTATCAATGGCTGGGAAGTTCAGCCATGGAAAGGACGAGGAGACGTGTTCGACGCGTTCTATGGCACCTTGATAAAGCTGACTGGACCAGCCTTCAGGCAACCCGGGTATGAACGGAGTCAACTACTACAGGTAGTGGGGTAGTGGCAAGCCGAAGAAAACCGTCTCCCCGACTGCATCCACAGGTCTCTGAATATGATAGGGGACACAAGAAATAGGTCCGAAGGATCATGCAGGAGAAGAACATGTCGTACAACAGGGTTTTGATTATGAGCGAGATGGGCGCGATGAAATTCGCCACTGTCTTTGCTAACGACGAACATGATCCACGCGTCCATGATGGTCATGTCCAGCATGAGGATATTCTCGAACAACAACAACAACAGCTAAGAAGAGCCAAGGTGGGAAGCTCACAATATAGACCAAGATGTGGACTTTGGCTTTGACGACTCTGACTGATGATTGTGCTTTTGTTGTACCTCACATATACAGAGTGACTGTTTGTATCTATTTGTCTAACCTATATGTTTTACTGCTTGGCTGTGTGTACCCTATATTTCAAAAGCTTTGCTATTTTGTAGTTGTGACATAAAAACTCTAAACAGACACATGGCGTGATGGTAACGTTCTTTATTACACATAAACAACAACCAAGGGTGTCAGTGGAACATGACCCAACCCCAAACTTTATGAATATATAAAATGTATGATGTTCAGGTGTAACAGTTCACCTAAAACCATCATCTGCCTGTATGCGCATCCGAGCGTGTGCAAATCTTCTCTCACGGTGAAAATGAATTGATTCTCCATGCTGCCGATTGTACTGCCCAAGTCGCCCTTGTACACTCTCGGCACCCTCATTTTACTCCTGCAGTCGAGTCTAGCGAACTCCTCCGTGGCTCTGTGGTAATCTGCCTCGCCACAGTGAGTGAGATCTAGCTCCCCGTGGTCGACCCGAGCGCTGATTAGCGGATTGAGTATGCCACTGACTGTGATGAGTCTTTGAGAGTTGGAATTACCGTTGACCTGGGCTTGGTTAACTTGCAAATGAGAGTCTCCCCATTGTGCTGCGAGATCCTGGGGACATTGGGCGGCTCAAAGGAACACATTCCGTATATGTTCATAAAGTCATAGGAGGAGGAGGACGTGCTCAGCTTTTCCACGTGTTCTCTCACCAGACCATTTATATCTGACAGCGCTTTATTCCTCAGTTCACAGTAAAGACGTCTGTACTCGTCATCAACAGGTCCCAGGGACACAGACTCTTTCCCTTCGTCGTTCAATCTGGGTCTCTTTTCGACCGAAGGCCCGTCGCCTCGAGACAGTCCTCTCTGGTCCCTCGAGTCCTCCCACGAGGAGACTTGGTGACCCTAGACTACCTGATTGGAGTTGCGTTGCTAGACAAAGAGTATGCTTTTGTGCAATACAGGCCCACAGAGAAACACAAACAGTGCGCAGGGCTAAGGATCGACCCTGTTCAGCAAATCAACATGTTCATTCAGGTGCTGCGAGACAGGTCCATACCAATAGAGACATTGCTATACACGCTCATTCCGTCAGCTAAAAAGTCTTTCTGGATACGTGTGTCACTAGCAGACCTGACAGAGCTCAGCTTGGAACCTCTCTGGATGATAAAGGGGATAGGTTCACCTGTACCCGAAACATCGGTGGGCCACAATTACGATTGATGACCAGTCGCTCCAGCCCTGCGTCCTTAACCCTCAGTCCCAGCTGCTCTTCTCTCAACACAACAGAAATGGAACGGAGCAATTACTAAGATTGGCCAAGGAAGGTCTAACATGTCAGCATCAGGATGAGAGCCCTGACGAAGATTATGATGACCACACGTCAAATAGTGAGCAACACGAAACATGTGGCAAGTGCAAGGAGGACAGAGCTCCGGTTACACTAAAGCGCAAAGCGTGTAAAGGCAAAGAGGACACGATGGGCGGCACCGTGGTGTCAAATAAGAAACGCAAACGTCTGATCGGTAGTTGTAAAGTGAGCCCAGGCTCTGAACCCGATGTGCGAGGCGAGATCGAAGACGAACAACGATGCAGTACAACACATGTAGGACACACAACCTTTAATCGTGGCATGCAAACCAGAATGAAATCAAGACAACATCAACAGGTGAAAAGAGGAATGAACACTATGTACAATAGAACAATGAGATCCCGTTTCCTCTGCAAGAATTCAAACCCAGTCACCCTGAACCAGGGCTCCCGAGATCAGTCGCATCAATGTCCTTCGTCTGTCCCTCAAGCGCACGCGGAGCAAGCTTTGGTGGATAGCGGTGTCACGCACGACACGTTCTATGTTGCAGCTTCCTCCCCTGATCACCTAGGGCAGAAGAGTCCTGATGGGTCTATGAGTCGTTGTGTCTCTGCTGCAGTGGAGCAGCGTCTCGGTGACCCCGACTCAGCTTCTGTAGTGATCCCTTCTGTGGACATCTTGCCAGTTGTAAACCAAAGGTCTCCTTTGCGATCTCAGCCGCTGGAGCCTCAAAGGAACCCGGTTGCTCAGCTACGTGGGACTGAGGAGCTAAGGAGTCGGCGCTGCTCGCTGATGTAGCCGAGAGCAACCCACTCATGCACTCGGCCGCAATATCCCCTTGGTCCTTTTCATCTTCACATTTAACATCGGAAGGCCTGAGACCCAGCTTGTTTGCCAAAAGTAACCCATATGCGGTCGGGTGCAGCGAGTCCCGGGTGAGCATAATGTCGTTGACTGTGAGGGAAGAGTCTGGCTTTCTCCCAGATAGGCTGTCTGCGAATGTTACACCGGACGTGTTCAGGAGTGTCACCAGCATACAGTGGAGAACATGCACCGGTGACCCGGATTGTAGCTCTCTCACTGTATCCCTGTTGTTGTACTGGATTGTATTGTGTCTCCTGTTGAACTGACTGAATCCGGACAGAGCGCTCCTCCAGAAAGTGGTCCACATGCTCAAGGTCTCTTCCAGATGGGACACGCTGACAGAAGAGGGGTAGTTGCAAACGAGTTTAACGTCCGATCCGAGCTCTGTGACGGGCTCGTTGGATTTAGCCTCGTTGCCCTGGCTGACGGTATGTTCCAGCTGCCTTGTGACCCTCTCGGCCATCTGCAGCAGCCCCGGTTCTTTACAATCACGCTTGAGCCGTTCCAATGCCAGGCGAGGGTGCCTGGTCACTTCACCCAGAAACTGCCTTACCAGCAGAACCTCTTTGCCTTCTGAGATCATTGACGCCATCATTTTACTGAGGCTGTGCGAGACGCTTGCGGACTTGTGCTCGGAAACCGTAGTCCCGACCCCGGATCTCAGAAACACTTCTGGTAGATCGGTCGCGTTCAGACCAAACATGTCGAGCTGCTGGTCGCTGGCCAGGAAGCGGGACAGGTTGTCAAGTAACGGTTTGCCAAATGAGTTGCCCGCGGCCGAAATCCCTACACGCTGCTGCTCCCCACGCGACGAAAGCATCACGTCAGCCAGATGCGTCAAGGAGGACCGGTCTACGCTTGTGCTGGTGTATAAGTGTCTGGTGGAGGCCGTTGACAGCCCCTGTATGATCTTGTGAAAGAGAGTAGCCCAGCTCTTCACCGTTGCGTGAGCGCTCTTGGCCAAAGAGGACAGATTTGAACCCCCTGACCAGCAACTATCCCACATTGAGATGTGCCTGTACAGGACCCCGTCCACTGTGGTTGTACCAAGGTCCGTCTCCGTGTCGTAGAAGGCCAGGCAAATGGAGGCCCTGCAATCAGGTATGACTGGGCACCGGCCGTGCTTGAAGGTCTTCATCACACCCCATAGGGCCACTATTTCCTTGATTGGATCTCGCTTGAGCGTGATGTCCCTTTGGACCCAATCTCTGATGATCTTACACACCACCGAGACCTGAGTCTCAGGGACCGAATGGCTCATCAGCAGTTTCAGAGTGTCAGCAAGGTGGTCGAGCGGCACGTCCAACACCGAAGGCAATGCTCTCTCGTGAGCCTCTCGTTCCTGTACGGCTTCGGCAGCGTCATCGGGAGGGCTGAGACCGTCCCTTACAATCCTGAAGCAAGGTTCGTGCCGCTTGCGTCTAGCCTTGCCGATGTGCTCGCCTATGGCTAAGCCACCAGGTCTCCACTGGTTCTCAGTTATCCTCGGGGTGCTCTTGATGTGTCCGCACAAGTGGTTTGAGGAATAGTAGTTGATGAGGTACCGCACCAAGCAAGTGGAACTCTCGCTGTTGCTCCACAATATGTTGTAAAGCAGCAGCTCCATGGAGAGAGCCGGGCTGAACGTGTTGACAATCTCGTCTATTGCTATGGCCAGCTGTGGATCCTCACTTACGTAAGCCTAGGAGTTGACGTCCCGATGGATAGGAATCAACCTGTAACGCTCGTAGTCGACATTGTCACACTGAACCCTTTCACGATGACTCACGTTTTCTGAAGATGTCTAATCCGTAGGAGCTCCCTCTGTCTTTCAAAGCAGCTTCCGCAAGCTCCTTCTCGCAACGGAACATACGTTCCCTGGACACGCTCGCGGTGGCTCTCGTCATCTCCCTTCTCGGTCCTATCAGGCAGGGAGGGCATAGGTTCTGTACTGTCAAGCGTTTGATGTCTGGTTAACGATACCAACGTGCTTTCTCGTATACTTACAAAGTCCGTAGCTTATGAACCGAGCCTCCAGCATGTTCTGGATGCTGTTTAGAGCCTTATGTTGTCTGTGTAGCAACAGGCAGAACCTGCTGGGTAACCTAAACCGAAGTGAGGGTTATTACCACTACTACCGGGACGATGACAGCGAAGACAGTGACGATGTCGACAGTGACGAGGACAGTGATACCAAGGTCCAGGCACGTGTGGTTAAGCTCTCCAATCTGAAACGCAAAGCCATCGACGTCACCACAGACGTGATTGTTGCTGAAAACCTTCTGAGACGACACGGTAACGATTCGAGTTTACTAATGTACCACGACAAGTGCACCGAAGAGATGTATAGAGCTCTCGGTAAGCTCCCCGTAACGTCACACAGAGCTCTAGATAAGAGTCCTTACAAGAAGCTTCGCAAGGGCGTGTGGGACACTCGAGACATTGTCGTCTAACCAACAAAATAAACATCTTAACAATGGACTCTGTCGGTCTCAGAGGTTGCTATTGACATCAACTCTATCTCTACTATAGCAAGCACACAGCCAGGTCGCCTGTTAGTCCTTATAATTTAATTCAATCGACTAGAGCCCCAAGAGGTTGCCCGCATCATGAGTGTGGTAACCATGGACCCGAGCAGCTACACGCTGAAACCACTGGAGACCGTTGTGCGTTTGGTGAAAGCCCCAAACTTCCTGGCCTCTCCGAACAGCACATTTGCTGAGTACATGACGGATAACATAATCAGAGCCTCGGCCACCAACAGTTCAATCTCGGCCGACGCCACTGTCGTGATATCGCAGGAGTTACGCTGTTCAGACAACAGAGAGACACGAGTCGCCTACTCGTTGGCTTTGTGTACAAGATGCTGGTGCCGGACGAAGTGGTTCCCACAGGTACGAGGTTCTGCAGGCGCTACAGGATCACGGACCAACGCGAGGCTCAGCAGGGCACCTACGACACAATTAGCAACGGAGTGCAGACTAGAGAGTACAGCCAAGTGTTCCAACATCGGTCCAAGGTGGTCACGATGCAGTTCGGAAGCCTCCTGAGCGTTACAGTGCCTTCGATGGCAATGGATCTGATCAGAAGAGAGTTAGACAGGGTCAGCACCTCCTGGGAGCTAACTAGAACCATTGAGGTGCTCAGATATTGCTCTGCTCAACCAACCTTGACAGACAGAATCGCGCAAAGGACAAAGACCTCCGGTCGTGCTGAGAAATTGGACTCTATCTTGGTGATGGCTGAGCTCATGTGCGGCTATGGTCAACATACAGCCCGACTCTTTCGTTTGCGCCCTGGAAAACGCTCGGAGGATACTAGGGGAGTGATAAGGCCGAAGTCATGATCATGGGCGACACGCTGTTCCGCGTCATCTCCCAGAGAAGCTCCAACGGCATAATACGGTCTCAGATCGTCAGCGAGGACACCAAGATCACCCCCGAGTTCTCTGTGTACACCATGGCCAATGAGACCGGTAGAGCAGGGGTAGGCTACGAGTTCACCATGAAACAGGTCACCCAGCACGACATTGGTGACAAGGACCTACCCTTCACCAACGAATCGTGTTTCCAGGACAGCTCAATCGACATGAAGGTAAACTACATTAGAGTCGGAGGAGGACCCACTGATAAGATACCCATCGTGCAGGTGGACGGAGTACAGATGGAACACGGTGCCAACAGAGACACGTCCACCGAACACAAGGCCTTCTGTAACTCAGAAGGTTTCAAATGGGAGTACTTCACGGTCGGCTGCATGGCGCCAGCTCTGAATCAGATCAACCCGTCACATGTGCTCTCTACTACAGAATCGGACGACGTCAACTACAAGCAGCTTGCTCAGCGATCACCCTGCGCCTCATACCTCCACCAGTATGACGGAGCGGTGGCCTGTGTCACTCTCCGTAGCCTACACCCCGTGGGTAACCCGAAAGAGCTGTTCAGTGAAGCTCGTCGTATCAGACTGCAAACCGATGTCAACTCTTTGATGAGAGCCGATCCCAACTCCATTTCTGTAGAAAACCTGGCCAGCCTCGGGCACAGTAGAGACTGGTACAGTAAGATAGGAAACCCTGCGTCCATACTTGAGTTCGACACACGCAACATGGTGGTACCTCGCCCACCTGACAATTGTGACAGGAACAGACAAGTCGTGCCAGAGCGCTGGGTTGTTAGGCCTCGGGTGGCTCTGTTCAACTCTTCGCCGATGAACAGCATCGACGACGAAATTGCTCAGATCGGCAGCGAGTTACTCACTCACTTCGGAGATACAGAGCACGCCAAACATGTGCGAGAAAACTTGTTATTCCTTGAACGGGCGCTCCATTACGGACAGGGTTTAGAGTCAATGATTCAGTTGAGAATGAATATCCTGAGCCAGGGAGACGTTACCCATTTCCAAACTGCAGACTGGACCAAGGGAAGACTTTTCTGGTCTTGGTTAACCGACCCGATCTGCGCAGTTTACATACGGCAGGTCCTCGCTAAAAAGGAGACAGATTTGCCCATTACAGCCGAGGAACGTACCGTATTGTTACAAATTGAGGGATTGATGAACAGCCTAATCTCACTGTTTAAGGGCATAGTTGGGAGCAGGCGCAACTCTGTGATAGCCTCCATGCCTGTGTTCTTCACTGTAACTGGCAACACGGAATATGGCTACCCAACTACCTTCACCTTGGATGATGTGGACTATTGTAATCTCATGTACTGGATCATCCTCCCAGTCCTAGGTGCTAGAGTGTACCGCCACGGGTCTAGTGACAACGGTGTTGACACTGTCCTCAACGCTATCCTGTACAGAGAGCACGACCTCAATCTAACCAACGAGCTGAATCTGTCAAACGAGAGAGCTCTCACGGTGATACGTTTGAATGGACAGTGCGCTTTCTCCAAGGTAGCACTACAGGAGGGCTGGCGTGATGTCAGTGAACAGTTTGAGCCTACCGCATTGACACACAAGCGGTGTACCGATGCCGGATTTAGCGATACGTCCCTGGTCACGTACATGTGGGCCATCAGACTGCAAAAGCTTGCGGGTATTAGCAACATCTTGGCCAAGGTGTTGATGGGCATGCACTTACAGTACCCTTGTTGACTCACAATGTCATACGCGATCACTACGACACCAAGTACTACTCGGGCATGGCATACCTTCTGTTCAGAGGTGTTCGTTTCACGGGATGTGGTTTCTCCCTCATGCAACAAAAGTCTGCTCTATACACACTGGGCACTGAGATCGTCTGCAAACCCACGTCTCACAATACGCACCAGGTGCACACCGTCAACCAATACTGCGAGTCTGTCGTTATACCAGAGACCCTAGACTCTCCCGGGGTGTACATCCCCAACTTGTACATGAAGGACGTACGAGGAGGAGACGTGCACAGTGAAGCACGGGTGGTCCCTTCGACATGGTGGTCGCAGACTGCATTCAACGGCTTTTGCCCAGAGTCGGACTGCGCGAGTGGCTACCGCAGACCTTACATCTTCACCACGGGCCGATCGGAAAGACTCAACCGGTCCGTTACGAGGGACACTATGATGCGAGCCGAAGCGTACACTTGTATGCCAACCCTACTCCAGCCGTTCAGCTCAGCTCTCAGGATTAGAAACAAGCACGCCAGCAGACACCGCATCCAAGAGGAGAGTAATCATAAGCTCTTCTGCAACACCCTTCACATGGTGGAGTTTGAGAAGGGTCGATCCCATAGGGGATCCTTTCAAGGATACAGTCGAGAGAGTGAACGGTGATAAGCGTACCACAGACATAATGCAGCCAATGCTTGGGGTGGCCTTCTGCGGTACTTACAGTATAGGCCTGACGTCTAACAAGAAGCTCATGTGTGTTGGCGATGCAACCCGGGAAACACTGATCGATAGGCTAGCGCCTAGAATCAGCGGAACGGGTATATTTGCCTGCAACCCCATTCATGCCACCACTCGCTTAATCAACCCAATCTTTAACAGGATATTCGAGAGCACCCGGTACTCTCGTCACCTCCAGTGTTGACCGGACCCTGGCAGTACCATGGGAAATGGTTACCAGTAATAAACGTAGCCTACCCATTACAGCCACGGTCCGTTGTGACAAGGATGCGCAGTAGCGGTCTTTCACGCAACATAGCCCGGGGAGTGTGCGCATTGGCCGATTTCGTACTGTCATGCGGAGTAAATTTCTTCACCTCTCTGTACATGGACCCCATGGAACAAGAGAATAAGCTAACCCTGATTAGGAAGAAAGAAGAGGCCGCTGTTGACAGATCAATAAACACTGTTTCGAGGTCCATAGCAAGCTTAGATGTCAACATAGCCCTGCTCAAAGAATCTATGACTTCAGCGATAGGGGAACAGAAGGAGTACAACAAGTTCAAGAAAGAACTGATTTCCACGCAGATGGAGAGGGCAGACCTCCGTTATCTACTAGGAGCGCTCCGGGGAAGACTGGATGTACGGAGGTTAATTGGTGCAGTAAAGACTCTCTCTGACAATGTGGGACTGCAACTGAACGCCTCGGCCTACATCAACAGGCAGGTGTTAACCCTGGCTGTTCAAAGGGATCTGGACGATATGAGAGAACCAGTCACTAGAGTGAGCGTTCAGGACGCATACCGCGAATACAGTAGAACGAAAGCTATAACTGAAGGGGATGTAGTATAACAACATGTTGTCACCTTTTCACAGTTAAAAGTTCCCTATGTCTACTAAGTGTTTGATTACTTTGGATGTTTTGTATGTAATCTGTTAGATATATCAATGTCATTAAAGTGAGAAACATATCTGTGGCTATAGCACAATGTCTACATGGAATTGATGTGGAACTGTCACTAGCACATGGTTGGTAGTAAGACATCACACGGGCCATTGGCTAGACACCATATACCCCACTACCCTATCACATGGAAACACCAGCAGGATCACTGACATAGGGAGGCGAGTAGCACCTTCCTTTGTAAGTTCTAAATAGACAGTACACAGATAGATCCCTGTGCTGAATGAACTAGCTTCTGATTCCTCTGGCCCTGGCCGTGTAGAACTAAGGCAGGGAATGCAACACAGAACCAGTGTCTACTGAGTAATCCACATAGATGTGCACCCGATCATAGGCAGTTCATTCTCAATTACTGTCACATCAATTGTCATCTTTCAAATAAACACAACCAAGATATATGTATATGCAAGACATATTTTATTTCAAGGCAATAGATATATACAGTTGGCTGATACAAACGTAGAAAGGGGTAGGTACAAAGGGTATACACATTACCCAGGTGTAATATGGTCGATTAACCTGTTGAGGACAGAGGGCGCTGTTTTCACTTTGGGGGAAAATCGTGCCCAATTTAAACGGCCTCGTACTCAATTCTTGCTCGTACAATATGCATATTATTATTACTATTGGATAGAAAGTTCTCTAGTTTCTAAAACCGTTTGAATTATATCTGTGAGTAAAACAGAACTCATTTTGCAGCAAACTTCCTGACAGGAAGTGGAAAATCTAAAATCGATGCTCTGTTGTAGGGCCTGCCTATAAATGTCCTTGATATTTATTAGTATACATGCACTTCATACGTCTTCCACTAGATGTCGACAGGCAGTGAGAGAAGAAATGGAGTGTGTAACTTGATCTGGGGTCGAATAAAAGCTCTTGGCATGACGTGTCACCAGTTTCCTGTTTTCTGGAGTGCGCGAGAAGGGACCTGGTATTGCCTTCTGAAAAGCTGTCGTTATAGACGACTAATATCTCCGGCTTTGATTTTATTTGATAAATGTGACAATATCATCGTAAAGTATGTTTTTTCAATATAGTTTTATTAGATTATTGAAATTTATTCGGGACGTTAGGCGTGTTGCGTTGTGTGCATTTGTTCAGGAAGGAGAGCTTCGCGCTACTTTGCTAGCTTTCCGTGCTAATTGACTGGAGAAGAGGACATTCTAAAACCAAACAACGATTGTTCTGGACAACATTCTGATGGAAGATCATCAAAAGTAGGACCCATTTTATGATGCTATTTCATATATCTGTCGAACATGTGAAATAGTAGTTTGCGCCCAGATTTTGGGCACTCTCTCGCAATAACTAAGCTGGATGTCGTAATGAAGTTATTTTTAGAATTCTAACACGGCGATTGCATTAAGAACTAGTGTATCTATCATTTCCTATACAACATGTATTTTCTAGTAAGGTTTATGAATAGTTATTTGGTCAGAATAGTTGAGTGTCATAAAAATATCTGCACATTGTGGGAAAAAGGTGCTACGTTAGCACAATGTATAACCACTGATTTCAGCTCTAAATATGCACATTTTTGAACAAAACATAAGTGTATGTATAACCTGATGTTATAGGACTGTCATCTGATGAAGGTTTATGAAGGTTAGTGAAAATTAATATATTTTGCTGGTTTATTCGCTATCGCTAACGTGACTATTGCTATCGCTAACGTGCCTTGATGAATGAATGCGGTAGTGTGGTAGGCTATTGTAGTAAGCTAATATAATGCTATATTGTGTTTTCGCTGTAAAACACTTAAAAAATCGGAAATAGTGGCTGGATTCACAAGATGTTTGTCTTTAATTTGCTGTACACCATCGATGTTTCAGAAATGTTTTATGATGAGTATTTAGGTATTTGACGTTGGTGTCTGTAATTACTCTGGCTGCTTCGGTGCTATTTCTGACGGTAGCTGTGATGGTAGCTGCAATGTGAAACTGATTTATACCTCAAATATGCAAATTTTTTGAACAAAACATAGATTTATTGTATAACATGTTATAAGACTGTCATCTGATGAAGTTGTTTGTTCATCAGACAGGTTAAAGTAAGGTATAAAATCGTACACACGTGAAATTGAGAACATGAAATTGGTAACAATATAGGTGAGGACAGCGACGACGACAGTGGTACCATATACCCCACTACCCTATCACATGGAAAGACCAGCAGATTCACTGACATAGGGAGGCGAGTAGCACCTTCCTTTGTAAGTTCTAAATAGACAGTACACAGATAGATCCCTGTGCTGAATGAAATAGCTTCTGATTCCTCTGGCGGTGATAACGGACCCTGGCCGTGTAGAACTAAGGCAGGGAATGCAACACAGAACCAGTGTCTACTGAGTAATCCACATAGATGTGCACCCGATCATAGGCAGTTCATTCTCAATTACTGTCACATCAATTGTCTTTCAAAATGTGGTGTCGCTGTCATCTTTCAAATAAACACAACCAAGATATATGTATATGCAAGACATATTTTATTTCAAGGCAATAGATATATAAGGTTGGCTGATACAAAAGGGTATACACATTACCCAGGTGTAATATGGTCAATTAAAGTAAGGTATAAAATCGTAAACATGTGACATTGAGAACATCACCATATTAATTTTTATCAGTCAGGGCCCATTGTCAAACAAGACCTAAAATAACCTTTAGGCATCATGTCACCACACGGTCCCACATGTAGACTCTTGTACTATTGTAAAGTGGCTGTTCCACTGGATGTCATAAGGTGAATGCACCAATTTGTAAGTCGCTCTGGATAAGAGCGTCTGCTAAATGACTTAAATGTAAATGTAAATGTTGTAGGCTGAGGTAACACTATACAGACATCATTGCTCTACTTTAAAGGAAACTGTAATAATCTGGTTGTATCACGCGAGTGAGACCAATAACATCATCGCCACTGTTGTGGTAGGAGCTAAACTCCTCAACAATATCGATGTAATTACCTCCTGAATTACCGTCTGAGGGGCATGTGAACATGCTGTTGGCATTCCTACCATTGAAACAGTAATTGCTATCATCTTTGGTCCATTGCTGGGCCAGGTGAGGTGTTACTGTTTCCATCCCAATCCTGGAAGCCAACAAAGCTATGACATGGACCAAAGTAGCACCTTCACTGGGTTTACAATCTAACACAAGGTTAAGCCGCCTGTCTTGTGGTGACACGTACTGAGCTGTAAACCACCTACAAAGATAGAATACCATTCTTCTAAACTCTATGCTCGAGGTGAGGTTTCTCAGTGTGTTGTCAACAACTGTGACTACCTTAGACTGCCCTCTCCTGGGCAACAAAGTGCACCACATAGTCAAAATGATCTGTTTCTTCAAGACGTATCATCTATGTTGAGTTCCAGATCCCAGTTAAGGGTGTTGGCTGTGGTGCTTAGAGCGGCCCTTGTGGACGATATATTGTGTAGGCGACAACCACTTTGTTCACTGTAACACAGTCTGCACAATACACAGCCCCAAGCACATTGCACGGGCCTGTTCAGCTGAATCAAGTAGTTGTTACAGATGAACGCTCTGTTGAACTTCTTTTTACACGTGGCGCATATAATCAACTGTTTCATCACAGGGATTATCATCGCAATGGACGACACGGTAGCCCCGTCGCTGTACAGGTTATATCGGCTGGGACCAGGCACGGATTCTTCATAGGTGACAGCTGCTTCGGATTGTGGTGGTGTGGGGAACAATGTCCTTTGCGACTGTAAAGATGTCACTGGCTTGGGTTTGCACACGTTGAACCCTCGTATATCAACAGTCTGCTGTGGAGTTTCAGGCACTTGAGATGCTGGTTGTTGGGGATGTAGGACCCGGGCCTCCTGCTGCGGCACTTGATGAAACGTTTCCAGATGCACCTCAACCTGCTGGGGCTCTAGAGGCTGTGCCGGCTGTTGTTGTTGAAAGACATATTCACCACAGACCCTCTCAAGAGCAGCCATGGAGTTCTCTGGGTACCCGAGAGGGGCCATGTCACCAATACAGGCGTTGAAGGCGTTGAGTTCCACATCTGTAAGCTGAGTTACCACATTAGAGATGGCGCTTGAAGGTGGTATCATAGTGGAAAGGGGATCGGTTGTAGCAGAAAATATTGAACCTGGACAAGAGTCAACGTTCCACTGTGGCCTACTGAAATGTGGCTCGGATGCTTGGGACACTTCACTCTCTTGAAAGGCATTTGCATATTCCACATCGGTTAGCATATCATCCGGAGCTCTCTCGGTACCCCTGTAACACAAGGCGGAAACAAGTCACCCCTCTACCCAAAGGCAATACATTACTATTCAGTAATAACACAATGTGTGTAATAGTTACACTTACGTGACACATGTCATGCTATCCAGGGCAGCAGTAACCTCCTCTGATGTATCACACCCAGACATGGCTGTGATGCTATCCAGGACAGCAGTAACCTCCTCTGATGTATCACACCCAGACATGGCTGTGATGCTATCCACGGCAGCAGTAACCTCCTCTGATGTATCACACCCAGACATGGCTGTGATGCTATCCACGGCAGTCTGAAGCTCCTTTGAGGTAGCACATCCGACCCTGTTTACGTGCTCTGTCGCAGAGACAACTTCATCAGCCCTATCTTGATACCCAGGCGCAGCTAATACAATTGCATGGTCAACTCTACATTCAGGCACATTGTGAGACATTTCACATGTTTCACCAATAGGTTGTTGGAACGATGGTTCAGTTGTAGACTGGGGCTTGGGTACAGCAGACACTACCTCCTTGGTCTGAGTCTCATCAGAGTCTGGCTCCTTGGTCTGAGTCTCATCAGAGTCTGGCTCCTTGGTCTGAGTCTCATCAGAGTCTGGCTCCTTGGTCTGAATCTCATCAGAGTCTGGCTCCTTGGTCTGAGTCTCATCAGAGTCTGGCTCCTTGGTCTGTCTCATCAGTCTGGCTCCTTGGTCTGAGTCTCATCAATCTGGCTCCTTGGTCTGAGTCTCATCAGAGTCCGGCTCCTCGGTCTGTGTCTCAGCAGATTCTGGGGTCTGAGTCTCAGCAGACACAATCTCAGCAGACACTACATCATTGGCCTGAGTCTCATCAGAGTCTGGGGTCTGAGTCTCTGCAGACACAGTCTCAGCAGACACTACATCATTGGCCTGAGTCTCATCAGAGTCTGGCTCCTGGGTCTGTGTCTCAGCAGAGGTATCCCCGGCTGGGGCCGACACAGGCTCTGTGTCATCTGTGGTGGGGGAATTAGGCACAGTGCATACCGTCCCAGAACAGGCAGCATCCTCTGTATACTGGTACTCTGGCTCAGCAGATACACATGGTTCAGTATCAGGGTCTTGTTGGACTCCAGCCACTCTGGTACTTTTTTGTTTGATAGGTACACTATGTTTGACTGGAGAGGATACCCTTTCCGCGACATGTTTGGGTACAGAATTGTGACAGTCCTCCTTGTCATCGTCGCTAGTGTGAACAGAGTCACTGGAGGAACTTGTGTTGCTTTCATCTCCGCTATCATCTGCACCGGGTTCTGTAGGTACTTTAGCCCCGATTCCACTGCTGGAGTCATCGCTTTCATCTCCGCTATCATCTGCACCGGGTTCTCTAGGTAGGTTAGCCTCCTCATTGGTATCCGTGACATGGTGTAGAACCGCTGATGTGCTATTGTCTACTTCTTCACTGTTGTTCGGTCTCCTGTTGAACGTCCAGGCCCTCTTTCTGCAACCACTTTTAACGCTCGACTGAGAACCAGGCTGATTGTAGGACATGTCGACCGATCTCTTCTTAATATTGTCCACAGTCACAGGTTTCTGATGTGGGCTAGTGGACGGTCTATGTGATCTAGGCATGCTGTGGCTTTGTGAAGCAAACCTGTTTTCATATCTGCCAATCTTTGCTGATGTGACGCTGCTACCAAGACCACCATTGCGGCTGCTGCTACAGGAGACTTCGGGACACAACCTTTGAGCATTAAGGCTTGTATGGGTTCTTTGCTTCGCCTACGGTTGACAGAACTATGGGTCATGTCTCTGCTGCCGCTGGTGGTGTGAGCTTGGCTGTGGTCCCTGGGAGACTGGGCCCCGACGCTGTCCCTTGGGGGGTGGGACCGACGGCTGCTGACATTGTCTTTTTTATTTTATATTTTTTATTTTATTTTACCCCCTTTTCTCCCCAATTTTCGTGGTATCCAATCGCTAGTAATTACTATCTTGTCTCATCGCTACAACTCCCGTACGGGCTCGGGAGAGACGAAGGTCGAAAGTCATCCATCCTCCGAAGCACAACCCAACCAAGCCGCACTGCTTCTTAACACAGCGCGCCTCCAACCCGGAAGCCAGCCGCACCAATGTGTCGGAGGAAACACCGTGCACCCGCCCCCCTTGGTTAGCGCGCACTGCGCCCGGCCCGCCACAGGAGTCGCTGGAGCGTGATGAGACAAGGATATCCCTACCGGCCAAACCCTCCCTAACCCGGACGACGCTAGGCCAATTGTGCGTCGCCCCACGGACCTCCCGGTCGCGGCCGGCTGCGACAGAGCCTGGGCGCGAACCCAGAGACTCTGGTGGCACAGCTAGCGCTGCGATGCAGTGGCCTAGACCACTGCGCCACCCGGGAGGCCGGCTGTTGACATTGTCATGATGTCCGTGTCTCTCACCAGTCTTGCGTTTTGTTTTGGCAGGTTGTCCTTCACAGGGATCCATTCCAGAGGTATACGGCGTTTCACCTTTGCTGTAGTAGGAGCATGACAAACGTTTTGTGGCCGTTTGTTGTACCGAGTTGGCGGTCCATCGTAACCCTTGGTCTTCGGTGACAGTCCTATGTCATGACTACCTTGTTGTAACCTGTTTTTGTCAGACCTACGTCTTAAGTCAAAGGGTTGGGGGTGTCTAGGGTACACAGGTACATTGTGTGGAACCAGAAGGTGGTGTTGATATGTGTTGTGGTCCTCTGTGTCATACAGCCTGTCATTAGAGGCTCTTTCATGCCACCTTCTCTGCTGTATGTTGCACAAGGGAGAGGGTGTAGATTCCCTCAACTGTGTATATTCCTCAACTCTTAGGCCCATATTGGGATGCTGGTAGTACCATTCTCCTCTGTTATTGTATGTTGAATAAACGTCATGTGACATTCTATCTTTTGCTTCTAATTCTTGTTGTTTTGTAAAGTACTTCACACCATGTCCATGGTTCAGCTGCAAATATACACTGAATGTTCCACTGTCTGTGTAACTAATCTTATATATGTAGCTGAGGCTCCTCCTAAAAGCTTCAAGGCCGTTTGAAGTAATCACCACAATGTGTCATCAGGTAGACTATATGTATCTTTCCTGTTTCACTGCTTAGGTGTCAACCTGAGGTGACCTAGTTTCAATGTCTCACTGTGGGTTGTGTATCCAAACACTGCTGTTTCTACGGGCTTCCGATACGTCCAACCACTGCTGTTTCTACGGGCTTCCGATACGTCCAACCAGCTGCTGAACTGTCCATTTTGATGTTATGCACATAACCTCGAATCGTCCAATAACTCCTGAGTCGCCCAACCGCTGTTCATCTAACATTGCTCATACAATCCAAACAGAGCTGACACCTCCGGCCGCAGCTGGGTCTTCCAACCGCTGTTATGCAGATGAAACTCACACTTTCCAAGTACAGATAACTCACCCAACTAATGTTATCTCCATGGGGCTCCAACACCCAGAGCAAGGTAGATCGTCCAACCACTGTTATGTATATGGGGCTCCAACACCCAGAGCAAGGTAGATCGTCCAACCACTGTTATGTATATGGGGCTCCAACACCAAGGTAGATCGTCCAACCACTGTTATGTATATGGGGCTCCAACACCAAGGTAGATCGTCCAACCACTGTTATGTATATGGGGCTCCAACACCAAGGTAGATCGTCCAACCACTGTTATGTATATGGGGCTCCAACACCCAGAGCAAGGTAGATCGTCCAACCACTGTTATGTATATGGGGCTCCAACACCCAGAGCAAGGTAGATCGTCCAACCACTGTTATGTATATGGGGCTCGGAACATCCAACGCCAGGGGGGGGTTTCAGCTGTTATGTCAATGAAGCTCAGACTGTCCAAGTGTGAATGATTCACCCAGCTACTGCTATCTCCATGGTGAGCAAACATCCACACCAGATAGGTCATTCTATTAGCTATGTCAACTACAGAATAACAAGCTTTTCTGTTTGGGAGTCTAAGGTGGGAGCTGTTAGTAGCTGATTGACTTTGGACCTGTTGCCGTGCCACCCAAACACGATCTGGTGTAAACAAGGTAACCTTATCTATAAGGCATGTTTGTTCATCCAGCACATTTTCACTGTGAACAGATACAATAAAGGCGACCTGCATGGGAACATTAGAAAGTGTCTACCGGTTACACATTTAAATGATGCTGAGTGATAATGATGACTCTACAAATAAATGGTCACAGGTCTATTAAAACAGTATCAAGATATCAGGTAAGTGCAGTAATTACGCCATAATCCATGCCACTGAGTAACTGAAACAACCAGTAAT
The DNA here is from genome assembly GCF_016432855.1 of Salvelinus namaycush. Lineage (NCBI taxonomy): Eukaryota > Metazoa > Chordata > Actinopteri > Salmoniformes > Salmonidae > Salvelinus > Salvelinus namaycush. The sequence goes on along the minus strand of NW_024057829.1, from coordinate 3,529 downwards.
AACACCATAATCCTACTACTGCCACTGAGTAACTGAAACAACCAGGAATAACACCATAATCCTACTACTGCCACTGAGTAACTGAAACAACCAGGAATAACACCATAATCCTACTACTGCCACTGAGTAACTGAAACAACCAGGAATAACATCATTTATTTGTTGGCAGGTAAAATATTTGGATGTTGTTACTGGTACAAAGTGTAATTACAAAAAGGCTGTACTTCACTATAATGAAAGTTGTACTCTACTCAGCCCGTTTGTGTGTGTAGAGACATGCACAGTATACATTGTTGTCACTCGGGTTTATTGACCAGTTTATCACAAAACAAAGCAGTGGTACATATCACCAAGCTATAGCTCAATAGAGACATTGTCACGTTCCTGACCTATTTCTGTTAGTTTGTTATATGTGTTAGTTGGTCAGGACGTGAGTTTGGGTGGGCATTCTATGTTTTCTGTTTCTATGTTGGTTTATGGGTTGCCTGGTATGGCTCTTAATTAGAGGCAGGTGTTTGGCGTTCCTCTAATTAAGAGTCATATTTAGGTAGGTGTTTTCACAGGGTTCGTTGTGGGTGGTTGTCTCCTGTGTCTGTGTATATGTTTGCACCATACGGGACTGTTTGCGGTTTGTTCGTTTTATGTAGTCTGTTCCTGTTCATTGCGTTCTTCACGTTATATGTAAGTTCGTCGTTCAGGTCTGTCTGCATCGTTTATTTGTTTTGTTTGTTTATGCAAGTTTAGTTTGTTTTTCCGTCGTGTTCAATAAATCATGTCATTTCACTACGCTGCGCCTTGGTTCGATCACTACTCCTCCTCTTCGGTTGAAGAGGAAGAGGATTACCGTTACAGAACCACCCACCAATCCAGAACCAAGCAGCGTAATTTCGAGCAACGGGAGAGTATACAGGACTTGTGGAGTTGGGAGCAAGTATTTAACGGAGAAGGACCATGGGCTAAAGTGAATCACCGTCCATGGGAACAGCTGGAGGCAGTTCGGAGAGCGGAGGAAAAGAGAGACAGGAACCGGCGTTATGAGGGGACGCGTCTTGCACGGAAGCCCGAAAAGCCCGTGAGTAACACCCAAAAATTTCTTGGGGGGGGGCTAAGAGGTAGTGGGCCAAGGGCAGGTAGGAGACCTGCGCCCACTTCCCAGGCTAACCGTGGAGAGCGGGAGTACGGGCAGACACCGTGTTACGCAGTAGAGCGCACGGTGTCTCCTGTACGTGTTCATAGCCCGGTGCGGGTTATTCCACCTCCCCGCACTGGTAGGGCTAGATTGGGCATTGAGCCAGGTGTCATGAGGCCGGCTCAACGCGTCTGGTCTCCAGTGCGTCTCCTCGGGCCGGCTTACATGGCACCAGCCTTACGCATGGTGTCCCCGGTTCGCCTGCATAACCCAGTGCGGGCTATTCCACCTCGCCGCACTGGCAGGGCGACGGGGACCATTCAACCAGGTAAGGTTGGGCAGGCTCAGTGCTCAAGAGAGCCAGTACGCCTGCACGGTCCGGTATTTCCGGCGCTACCTCCCCGCCCCAGCCCAGTACCACCAGTGCCTACACCACGCACCAGGCTTCCAGTGCGTTTCCAGAGCCCTGTTCCTCCTCCACGCACTCTTCCTATGGTGCGTGTATCCAGTTCGGTGCCTCCAGTTCCGGCAACACGCACTAAGCCTCATGTGCGTCTCCTAAGTCCTGTGCACACTGTTGTTTCTCCCCGTACTCGTCCTGATGTGCGTGCACTCAGCCCGGTGCCACCAGTGCCGGTACCACGCACCAGGAATACAGCACGCTTTGAGAGTTCAGTGTGCCCTGTCCCTGCTCCCCGCACTAGGCTTGAAGTGCGTGTCCTCAGTCAGGTGCCTCCAGTTACGGCACCACGCACCAAGCCTACAGTGCGTCTCAGCCGGCCAGAGTCTGCCGTCTGCCCAACGGCGCATGAACTGCCTGTCTGCCATGAGCCTGCAAAGCTGCCCGTCTGCCATGAGCCTACAGAGCCTTCCGCCAGACAGGAGCAGCCAGAGCCTTCCGCCAGACAGGTGCAGTCTGAGCCATCCGTCTCCGCAGCGCCATCTGAGCCATCCGTCTCCCCAGCGCCATCTGAGCCATCCGTCTCCCCAGCGCCGTCTGAGCCATCCGTCTCCCCAGCGCCGTCTGAGCCATCCGTCTGTCCTGAGCCATTAGAGCCGCCCGTCTGTCCCGAGCCGTCAGAGCCGATAGTCAGTCAGGAGCCGCTAGAGCCAGTTATCAGTCAGGATCTGCCAGAGCCGCCAACCAGACAGGATCTGCCAGAGCCGCCAACCAGACAGGATCTGCCAGAGCCGCCAACCAGACAGGATCTGCCAGAGCCGCCAACCAGACAGGATCTGCCAGAGCCGCCAACCAGACAGGATCTGCCAGAGCCGTCAGTGAGCCATGAGCGTCCAGAGCCTTCAGCCAGCCATGAGCGTCCAGAGCCGTCAGCGAGCCATGAGCGTCCAGAGCCGTCAGCGAGCCATGAGCGTCGAGAGCCGTCAGCGAGCCATGAGCGTCGAGAGCCGTCAGCCAGCCATGAGCGTCGAGAGCCGTCAGCCAGCCATGAGCGTCGAGAGCCGTCAGCCAGCCATGAGCGTCGAGAGCCGTCAGCCAGCCATGAGCGTCCAGAGCCATTAGCCAGTCATGAGCTGTCCCTTAGCCCGGAGCGGCTATTTACCCAGAACTGCGCCTCAGTCCAGAGCTGTCTCTCTGTCCGGAGCTGCCCCTCTATCCTGATCTCCCTCTCTATCCTGAGCTACCTCTATATCCTGATCTATCCCTCTGTCTTGAGCTATCCCTCTGTCTTGATCTATCCCTCTGTCCCGGTGCTGCCCCTGTTGTTGATGTTACCAAGAGGATTTTGTGGGGGTAAGATGAGGGTGGACATTCATAGGGGGAGATGGAAGCTGGGATTGACTATGGTGGGGTGGGGACCTCGCCCGGAGCCTGAGCCACCACCGTGGTCAGATGCCCACCCAGACCCTCCCCTAGACTTTGTGCTGGTGCGCCCGGAGTTCGCACCTTATGGGGGGGGTTATGTCACGTTCCTGACCTATTTCTGTTAGTTTGTTATATGTGTTAGTTGGTCAGGACGTGAGTTTGGGTCGGCATTCTATGTTTTCTGTTTCTATGTTGGTTTATGGGTTGCCTGGTATGGCTCTTAATTAGAGGCAGGTGTTTGGCGTTCCTCTAATTAAGAGTCATATTTAGGTAGGTGTTTTCACAGTGTTCGTTGTGGGTGGTTGTCTCCTGTGTCTGTGTATATGTTTGCACCATACGGGACTGTTTGCGGTTTGTTCGTTTTATGTAGTCTGTTCCTGTTCATTGCGTTCTTCACGTTATATGTAAGTTCGTCGTTCAGGTCTGTCTGCATCGTTTATTTGTTTTGTTTGTTTATGCAAGTTTAGTTTGTTTTTCCGTCGTGTTCAATAAATCATGTCATTTCACTACGCTGCGCCTTGGTTCGATCACTACTCCTCCTCTTCGGTTGAAGAGGAAGAGGATTACCGTTACAG